>NC_048219.1:24402819-24441938 GCF_002007445.2 Ailuropoda melanoleuca
GTATAATTACAATCACAATAAAAGTAGTAACAATAGAATAACATTTATTGAGCTCTTGCTACATACCGGATACTAAGTGTTATATAAGCCTATGAGTTAGGTACAATTTTTATCTTTATTTTATAGACGAGCAGATGGAGCCTCAAGGAGGTTAAACAGCTTTCCCATAGTCACACAGCTTGTAAGTGGTGGTGGAGCCAGGATTCAAATCCAGATCTGTCTGGCCCCACAGCCACACAGCCATTCAGCACCACAAAGTTCGGGTATTCCAATTGTTGTGCTCAAGTTATAACCGTGCAGACTCAATTTCCTTGTAAGTCAAGTGGGTCTATTATGCTTTTTCTTCTTCATATGTTGTTGTAAGCATCAAAAAAGACAATATATGTAGAGCTCATGAAATGATACCTATTACTATCCTTAGTCTTAAGATTATTATATCAGGGAAGAAATTTGAGGGCTGGAGCCCCACCTAGTTTAAGGGAGGCTTCTCCAAGTGCCTGTGAGAACATCTGCTTTTCTTTGATGAAAACAAGGTGCTTCCTCTGGTCCCTATCCTTGCCAGTGCTCCAGTAGGATTCATTTGAATTAGATCATTAACACTTTATTTATTAAGACTTTTGCCACTTGACATGCAATGTGAGGTGGGTTATGGCAAGGCAAAATGTGAGTAAAGCCAACAGTGGCTTTAGAGATTGCATTCCAATAAACAGACTCATTGACCTTTGAGTTTCAGGAAGAAATGTGTAGGGGGTGGAAGTGAGAGGAGGATGGTAACCATTTGCCTTGGAAAAGAACCCCCCCCCCATCTCTGTCTGGTCTGGCTAGAGAACCTCTCCCTGCCCACCCTGGAAAGGCAGTAACATAGAGGAAAGGACACTCGCTGCTGTTCACTCACTCATTCACTTACTCATCTATTCAGCACACAGTTTTAGAGGTCTAGCTTTATCCAGGCATCATACTGAGCACTGGCCTTAGAGAAATGAATAACATGTCATTGCTGCTCATGATTTGGAAGGCTGATGCCAGTATAGCTACAAATAATGTGATCATTCATTGTCATGTTATTTAAAGTAATGACAATTTAGAAGTATCTAAACTATAAACACTAGATTTTTAATAAAGTATGGTACATAATTTCAAAGGAATGTTATTTAATCATTTACAAAGTATTTATAAATAATTTCAAACAATGTGGTAATGTCCATAGTACAATGCTAAATGATACAAAATTGTAAATGCAGTATCTTCTCACTGTATATACACTTATGCAAAAAATTAGGAAGAAAATGTTCAACATATTAACAGTAGTTATCGTTGGGGATGGTATTAAGGGTGATTTTTTCCTCTGAATAATATTTTTTGTATTTATAAAATTTTCTACAATGAACATACAGCAGAAGTTAAATGAGAAATTTCTATTCAAACAGTATAAAACAATAATTATTATATTAGAAGTATGTATAGGGTACTGCTGGCACAGAAAAGGTGACTTTACAACTTTTCCATTTTATGGATGAATAAATTGAGGCTCTGAGAAATTAAATAACTTTTCCAAGGCCTTGTAACAAGGCCTAGATAGCTGAAGCACAATTCAAACTCTTTGTCGGATTATAAATTTGGAAATTTTCCCACTGAGCCACAGGGACTTTCTAAGATCTAGCTGGGTGCTTCCCTGAAATGTGGGGGTTGACCTGCCTAGGTCTCAAAGGGTCTGGTAGAGCTACTATTCTGATCATTTCAGAAGAACCCAGAAGTTAAAAGGAGATGCTGAGAATGATTCTGTGACAAATCTCTAGCCGTGGATCTGGAGGAAGTGCACAGCACTGTAAAAATAACCTTGACTGTTTACATTTCAACTCTTCAAGATTTATGGTATTTGAATTAGAAGAATAATATAGGTCTGGGCACGTACTTAATGTTTTCATTTAGATTTAGACCATACAGCCACCCAGCACTGAGCTGATTTTAATGGTTGAATATTTTAATATCACTGTATTGTGTGCTCAGCATCCATGATTAAATATACATCTTCTGGTCCAATTTACTTTTAACTTCATTATGGTCTGTTACAACTAGCATTTAATGAATTCTGCATTTGGCCACAATGCCCAGCTCCAATTTTTGCAATAGTACACTTGTGTGTATATATCTGTAGGCATGTAAATCCCAACTATCCCAGGAAAACTTCTCATTAAACACATGTATTTCCTATCCTGAGAGGGACCTATTTTCCTAGTTATCAGTGAACGCAAGAGCATGGAACAAATGAGATATCAGTGAAGTCAGCCTTCCAATTATACTTATAGATCTGGCTTGAAGGAACCCTGTTCTGGGCCCAAGCTTTACTAATGCAAACATTGTGGGCCCATCTCCCGGCCAAGAAAATATCCAAAGATGTACCATAGGAATTAAATTCAGACCTCTGGTATTTAGTCAACTTTCATCATACAAAAACTATAGTTTTACAAGTATCTTTATATTTTGTCATTGTGGAACGTGTATTTGTCAAGGTAGGTGGATAGGTATACGTTTTAACAATCTGTTACCTAGATTTATGACATAAATATTTAGAGTTATGCTTTGTAGGTCCCCATTTGTTCTCTCTTTTGAGCCTTGCAAATCTTCAAAGTGGACTGGCAACTTCCCTCGGCTCCTGATTTACTGACAGGGTCTTATGTGGACAGAAGTCTTACCCAAGGAACCACGTCCTGCTAATCCCTTCATTGCTAGTGTGCATCACAATCTTTAGCACTTAGAATACGTTCAGAGTATGAGGAATTAAAGCAAACTAATTTGGAGGGTTTTTTAATTCATTTGTTTTTTATTTTAAACTGGGGATTTAATAAGAGCAATAAAAAGGATGAATTCAGGAGACATAAAGCCAGTAGTGTTTACTAAACAATTGCCATATATATTACAATTAATATACATATCCAACTGCAGTGTGACTCTGCAGCCTGAGGGGGATGGAGTATGCTGATTGACTAATGCATGAGGAGGTCATGTAGCTCACCTCTGACTCCAGGGGTGCGTGTCCTTCTCAAACCACATATTTGAGTGATTCCCCAAGTAAGATCAGGGTGCTATGATCAGAAGAGGAAACTGATGCTATATAATAAAATGTTAAAACGCTTTGAAATTGTTATTGTTATATGAATATACATATACATGTGTGTGTATACATGATTATATATTATATAGTATACATGTATACATGTGTACATACCATTATATATTATATCATATTATATAAAGAAATATGTGTGTGTGTACGTACCATTATGCTATTAAGTCATAAGCTACTGGGCACCTGTAACTGCACAGTTGTTTTCTGAGGTCTGCAGGTCTTCACTGTCTCCACTCACCCCATGACCCCCATCTCTCTCCTCCTCCATTCAAGGAGTCATTCTCATTACCGGACAATGATAGTGGAATGGAACTCCGTTGTTGGATAATGATCTCCTGTGGTTAGATGAATGAGGGAGGCAGACTTGGGCACCTTCAGAAACTGAACAGCAAGGGGTTGCCAAAAGTTGATTTTCAAAGAGGAAGGAAGGCTTTAGTCCTGTCACCGTGTTCCCTCAAAGCTGAAAGACTGCTTACCACATTAGGAAGAGCAAAGCCCTTGGGAGACTGAGACAAGACTAAGATATAAGAGAGGNGTGGGTGACCACTTTGCCTGACCAGGAATGATTTCAAATCCTTACCTGGTAGCCCTCTGTTTTGGGTGGCTGAGTTGCTTTACTACCTAGAGATAGTAAGGTGGAAGATGAGTCCTCCTGATGTCAGTTTGGGTTCTGGAAGACCATAGTCAGCTGACATGTGTTCTGACTTGAATGAAAAGAGCCTGGAATGGCATTCGAGACAGAGGGGGTTAGCCCTGCCTGGCCTATAATATGCAGCAAGGCCTCCCGTGCCTTACTCCTTTTCTCTGTCAAAAGATGGTGATTGGAGGCTTCTTAAAGCTTAGAGGCCTCTGACCTGACAACTTCACATCCATATCAACGTAACTAACTTCTTTTCATAAGGAGTTCAAAAACAATGCATCTAGTATGCAGAGGTCATAGAGCGTTCAGCATCCACTTGTACTTCTCGAAGAATTGTAATATCTGAAACTTGGAAGAACAATCAAGGGTCATCTAGTTCACTATCTCCAGGACACCTGGATATTCTGTTGGAACATCTGTGGCGGGGGGAGCTACCTGTCTCCCCAGGCATCCCAATCAGTTATTGGTGAACACTGATTGCCTAAAAGTCATTTATTTGTTTGTTTGTTCATTCGTTCATTAATTCAGCATCCAGTAAGTCAAGGACTATATAAAGCACTGGAGCCCCAGCTGTGAGTCAGACATGATCTCTGCTCTATGAAACTCAATGTTAAATTAAGCACCATGCTGGAAGGGGCCAGGGAGGAGGCAGTAGGGCAACTAGACCTGTAGACAATGATTATAGTAAGTGTTTTGGCAGAAGTAGTAGGTTAAAATCCACCCACTAGCAAGAAGAAAGGGTCAGACTGCATTTTGAGAGACACTTATGAAACTGGGCCTGTACATTGGGCCCATGGCAAGCATTATCACTGGTTAGGGCACATCAGTAAGCATTAGCGAGCAGTCCCTGCAGCAGTGGTGGAAATAGGGGAGCAGAAGAGTAGTCACGTTACAGCAGCGGCACCGCAGCAGCAGGGCCAGGGTTAGTAGCAGCAGTAGTAGCACTCCAGTGTCACAGTCGTGGTGGTAGTTGTGTTAATATTAGCAAAGACGGAGACAGGAGTGAGGGGCAATGGCTGAGAGACCCCTGGAGGTTCCAGATCCTTTGGCTCATCATCTGCTTTGTTCCTTTGATCCTTCTTGCTTATATCATCATGCACCTCCCCAGCAACGAATGGTCAGAAATCCATCCAAAAATGGAGGCATGTCAATGGCTTATATGCAGAGGCCACCAGGAATGGGGGAGCCAAGAGACAGGTTCCCCTTCCCAGACAAAATATGGGTGTGTGCAGTGAGGAGAAGTCCCAGGAAAGAGTATGGATGACAGGCACATTGAAGGCAGGCGGTTAAGGGCCTGTGAGTGAGAAGGTGAGAAGGAGGGTATTTTGGCTGAACAGATAGAAGGGAAAGGAACTAACCGGCTCTTGACAAATGTGTCAAGCACTATGATGGGCACTTTCCTCAAAACTCACATAGGAGCTGGGAAATCAAACCCAAGTGAGTGAACCTCATGTCTCAGAGCTACAAAGATCAACGCTAAGATTTAAGCCCAAATCTGCCTTCCCAAAGTCTATAGTCTTTCCATGAAGCCCCCCCTCTCTTTTCAGATACCCTTGTGCCTGCCCTTTAACCATTGAGAGTACCTAATGGAGATTTCCTATGTGGCTCAGGATGTGACTCCACAGTTAAGGGCCAGAATGCTAGATAGTTAGACATTGTGATAATATCTAAAAGTATGCATTCTATTTATTTAGAAAGTTTTTAAAATGCACATTTCAAGGTTTGATCATGATTTGAAAGCCATGAAATTCATCTGGACTGAGCTTTAGGAATTGAACCAAGAATGCTATCCCCCATCTCTTCTCTTGGCATTAATGCCTGCAAGAAGCCCCCGATGGCTGGAGAGGCCAGTCAGCGCAGTGTGAGAAGGAAGAGTCAGTCCCAGCACTGGAGCTCAGGATTAGAACTACAACGTTCCAGCAGCAAGTATGAAAGCTTAATCAACATTTGGTTTAGTGCATTCCCATTTACAGGGGTTTGAACTCAATTAAAACTTTCAACTGGAATCTTGGCACAGGTGCCATGAGACAGAATCTGACTGTTCTGGGCTCTCACCCCAATTTTAATATGTATTCCTGGAAGGGGATGGTTGGGTCAGATGGACCTGGGACTCAATTTAGACCCTTGGCACAAAAATTTAATAAAGTTCTGTTTGGAATTCCATGGCAATTTAGCTATGTTACAGAATCAGCTGTTCCCATAGGTCTCTTTTTCCCTTAGGCTTACTATTTTCTTTGAGTTTGATGCCTTTTTTTTTTTTTTTAAGAGAGTGGTGAAGTAGGAGAGCCCTGGCCTTGGAACCTAGTGGTCTCGGCACAAATTCTGGCTCCACGTACCAGTTGGATGCTCTTGGCCAAGTCACTTAACCTCTCGGAGCCTCAGTTTCCTCACGTATAAAACTGGGATTACAGTTGACAGCTCTTTCTCAAATGGTAGCTGTGAAAATTTAAGTGATATAACAGAGAAGAGAGAAAACACACCTAACATGTTTGGTATGTGAAATTGCTAAACTAAATGATTTATTTTCCTGAAAAGTCCTTTCACTTCTGATAGGTTCTGACAGGTTCTACTGTGCGACATTTCAGTTTTTACTCACAGACCAGGGTCTAGCTAGCCCCCAGTTGTCGCTTTAATTGCAACAGCTCTGTTCCGAACTCTAGGATTTTGAGATTAGTTCTGCTACCTGCCTTATATTCACCAACAACCGTCTCCAGACCTGGATCCTTCCCCTGCCCTCTCCTAGCTGGTGTGTCTCTCAGTCTGCATTGCTCAGCATACCGCCAATCCATTGTCAACACAGCAGAGATATTCTTTTAAAATACATATCTGATCCTTACTCCCTTACTCAGTGGTTTCTCAATGCTCAGAGGTAAGACATTTTAAAACATGTTCCATGGCCTAGGAGGTCCTACCTCCCTGCCTAGTCTGGCTCCATGGACCTCTCAGGCTTCATGTTTCTCTCAGGATCTTTGCTTCAGCCACACTTTTGCATCCTTTTAGTTCAAAAACATACCACATCTCCTCCTGCTCTTTAACCTTTGTTACCACCATTCTCTTTTCTGGGGCAATTTTCTCTACCCACCTCCCTCCTGTCCCCTTTGTTTAATCAATTTATCCTTCCCACCTCAGCTCAAAAGTCACTTCCTCAGTGGTGTCACCCTTGAATTTGGAAATCGATATATCAGGTCTTCCAATTATGTTCTCTGATAAGATTTTGCATTTGTAATACTTCTTACGGTTTTCAACTACATATTCAATAAATTCCTGACTTAAAGGTAAATTCCACGAAGGCAGAGATCATGTGTACTAGTGATTATCGTATTGCATGTAGAATTGTCAATGTTAAAAAATGGCACTGTAACACCACTGTTCCTTTACAGGTTGCCTAGAACCACTTGTCTTGATCCACTTCCGAATCCTAATTTCCTGGAGATCTTCCAGGCTTGTAACCTTATGACTCATTTCCTTCTTGATATCAATCAGACCTGATAATCAGCACCATGCTGTTATCTTGGACTTTTCTCTGATTTTATTATCATAGATCATCTAAAGAAAAGAACCTAGCACATGTGGCCTTGGTCCCCTGGGACTATGCAGAGGTCTCCTGGGCAGTGTGACCAAATGTGTGCCAACTCATGGGTCAGGACTGTCTCCTGCCTAGCTTAAATATATTGAGCTATAATTGGAGGTGTGGAACCAACAAGGCCCCCATGACACTAGGCCTGGATGCCTGGCTGGTCTCTCTGGAGTGCCTCTTCAACTAAATCAACCTCTTTAGTCCCCCTCTATTTAGCTTGATACACTTGGGCCCAACTATGATCACACACAGGAAGTAGCTTTGTAAACTTGAAAAGACTAGACATGTGTAAGGGATTAAGGGCTTAGTTCAGGCTCCCTCTCAATTCACACACCAGGCTTCTGCTTGGCATACTCTGCCATCTGGAGAAGATTTCCTACTTCTTTCCAGTGACAGTTCCAACCCTCTTCTCTCTGTACTCCCTCTACTGCACCGGCATAGATAAAACAGGACTTTTTCTTTTAATGTCAAATCTGTTGCCATTAAGCTAATAAGGGCTCCCAACTTTAAGGTTTAGTTGACTCCCAACGTGATTAGCCCACAATACTAGCAATCTGGATAGCCAAAATCATTCTAGCAAATTAAATCTTGGTATGAGCTAAATAATTCATGCTTACAGTTATTTTAGAATGAAGAATAGTAGCAGTAAGAGTTGATCTATGACTGTGGGCAGGCAGTCATCTCTGAACCTCAAATTCCTTATCTGTCAGATAAGGAGTTAGATGGGTAAATGCCCTCACGGTAGTCATGCTCATTAAAATGAACCACGTGTGTGAAAGGGCGTGTGTGTGTGTGTGTGTGTGTATATATATATATACATATATATATATATATATGTATATATATATACACATATATGGTAAATATTTTGTCATTACTACTTTTAAATCTAGTCCTTCACTCTACAAAACAGAAACCAAAAGCTGTGGAGGTTCATTCATTCATTCATTCATTCAATAATTGTTTATTAAATGATACTATGGGCCAGGCACTGTGCCAGAGGTTAAGTGACTCACCCAAGGTTACACAGGAATTTCATGGCAGATCTAGGTTATCAACAATAACAATAGCTATTATTTGCTAAGGGCTCACTTGCTTAAGTATTTTATATACATAGTCTAATTAAATCTAAATGAAATCTAAAAAAATAGTAGCCACTATTAGCCATATATATATTTTTTTATAGCTGAGGAAATTGTCATCACAACGAATATTACTCGAATCTTTCTCTAAATTTTTGCATGGGGACCAGAAGATGCTATTGTGATGTAGAGAGACCAATGTGTGATGACCTAGAAATGACCTTGGATAAGAGTTTGCCCAAAAACTTAAGCAAAAACTCCAACACAAAGGCATTTAAAGTGTCATGTTTAAAGATTTACAAAGTCAATAGGCAGCAACATGGCAGGTTTGGGAGCCAGACAGATTCCCTCAACCATAAAAATGGGAATAATTATTTCTCCTTCACAGGGCTATTGTACAGTGAAAACCAGATACTAAATGTACAGAAACACTCTTCCCCCATGTGTCTTCTCACTCCCTCACTTCATTCAGGCCTCTGTTTAAATGTCACCTACTCAGAGAGTTTTCCCTGTCTCCCCTACCTAAAATGACCCATAGCCTACTCTGTCTCTTACCCTGCTGCGTTTTTCTTCACAGCATCTGATATTACATCATGTTTGTTTATTCGTTCATCTGTTGGCTGACTGAGTAAATGAGCGAATGTCCTCATGAGCTTCCCATTCTAGGGTTCCTTTCTCTGCATGTGAAACCAGCCCATCCCTCCCAGGAAGGAGTGAGTCCTAAGGAAGCCTAGATTTCCATTCTGACTCCCCAAAGGGACTCTAGGGTTTTGTTACATCTGCCCAGAGGGTCTCTCCCTCCCTTCCAGGGCAGCCTGCAGCAGGAATCCTGCGAGTGCAAAAGTGCAAAACCAGTCTCCCTGCTTCTCTCCTGCCTGATTGCTTCTTGGTTACCCCGGCATTAGATGAGAGATAGGTGTGCAGGATGGTGTACGTGTCTTCTGCAAAAGAAAAGCTTTGCAAGTTCAATTAAACCCTGGTAATTTCACAGACCACAGGATTGCAGAAGAAAAAGATGTTCCTGAAGCTCTTCCTACACTTAAAAAAATGTATCCTTCAGTCTAAGTTTGATTTTCCATGTAAAAGAGTCATATTAAATTAATGGAAAGGAAACGTCCTGAAAAGGAAAGGTGTTGTTACTCCTTGAATTTGTTAGAATGGGGGTGATATTTCTGAACATTTCTTCAGCTGTCAAAAGACCACAGATCTTCTTTTAGTGTCATGAGGACAAAAAATTTTTCTTGTTGCATACTTGTTGGAAATGAGACCCGGGAGAAAGGCATTGTTTCCTGAAATTACATAGTTGCCAGGGAAACCGTGTATAGGAGTTAGCCTAAGTGCAAGTTAAAAAAAAAAATGAAGCATCTCATAAATTGGTTTAAGAGTATTTCGAAGAGTCTGGGCCAAGGATGGCACAGAGTGACCCTTGTAGGGCTGTGAGGATTTCTTAGCTGTGGCAGGAAATGATACTTAAAGGTTACCTTTCTTCTGTTTTCTGCTGTGAACCTCTTTAATGAGTATTTTTCTGGAAATAAAAGTCTTCAGGGTAATTTTTTAACCCCCCCCACAACTCCCCCACCAAAAACCAAACAAACGAAAAGAAATAGAAGCATTTAATTGCATTCTAGAGAAACCCATAAACATGCACACATACACACAGAACTTTAAAAAACAATATTTAGTAATCTAACATGTAAGAAAAGGGCTTACTTTTTCTCTTTGCTGTGTTAAACAAAGGATATATATGATTTGCTATAAAGGGCTGAATTAACATCTGAGAATTTCTAGTGTGTTACCACATGAGTCTCAGTTGTCCTTTCCATTAGACAGAGTTAACCGTAGCCTCTTCCTTCCATGGTTGTCCTGAAAATTATATATATATATATGACATATATATATAATACTTCTAATTGTAAATATGTTTATATGTGTGTATATGCATATATATGTATGTGTATGTACATACACACATATAGGCATTTATCACACATATATAGCGTAGAGAATTCCTTCTAAAATATAAATGCTGTCCAACTTCTGTTTAAACTTATCCGGGGACAGGGAGTTCACTCCTTACAAGACAGTCCATATCATTAATAGACAAATGACCTCTTCCTTTTATTAAGCTGGAATCTGCTTACTGTAGCTTTTATCCATCAGACTTTGTTGCTTTGGGGAACACAAAGAACAAATCTCCTGTCTCTTCCCCAAAGCATCAGCCATGTCTCCTTGAGTCCATAGAGCCCCATTCCTACAAGTAGCCCTGTGTGCTAGTAAGAGGCAGCTCTGTGTGACCACAGACAAGTTACTTCACATCTCTGAGCTTCAGTTTCCAGTACCATTAAATGGGCGTATAGTTCTTTCCCTATTTCCCTCTCTGCTTCTGTTAAGGATGAAAATGAAACGCCAGATGGAAAACTGCTTTGGAAACTGTAAAGTACTACACATATTAACTATTATTGCCATTTTGTTTCAATCATCTTCATTAAGCCTGCCTCCAGGAGAGCTGCTGGCCCTGCTTTAGGGGGGCCCAGAGGGAGGGAGGAGGTGGATTTTCTTGGTTTAAGCTCTGCCTTCTCTGGTCCCAGGCCTGTAGGCTGATTTGCAGGTCCTTGGTTCCCCTTGCTGCTCTCTCAGCATGAGCCCCTGCCTCTCTCCCCAGGTTCCCTCGTTGATGTTGCTCACCCATTTAGTTAAATGCTGTTTTGACGAGGTAGCCTATTTTGGTAAATGCCCCTGGGGAGCTGCAGAAAGGTTTAATTCTCTTTCTTTTCCCTAATGTTTATCTAATGGTAAAGGATTGAGAATAGGTTCGATGTCCCTGGAGACCCTAGGCTGAATGATTCAATAATTTATGTGTCTAGGGGCTGGCTGAGAGATGAAGCTTTCAGTATAGAGTAGAGGGTGGGTTGAGGACACCCAGCCACCATGCCAGGTGGGGTATCACTCATTAGGAGGGATCCCAGGGACTTAGTAAGGGACAGCATTAATGAATCCGAGCATGTGGTGGTCAGGGGAGCAAGGTAGGATGGACACATATCCCAGTGCGCATACATGTCGCCTCCAATGCAATTATTAATGGTACTACTTTTCACTCTCAAAAGTCAAATTTGAAAGATAGATTATATGTTCACCTCAGACATAGGTGAATGGAATAGGAATAATCCTCCTCTAGCGTTCCCTGTCTCAGTAAAGGGAATCACCGCCCACAAGTTCCTTAAGCCAGAAACCTCCGAGTCCTCTGAGACAAGATAGTCACCCTTATTCCCACAACTAGACTCCAAAGAATCCTCTAGATCATTCCTTTCATTTCCACTGCCATGGCCACTGCCTTAGTTCTGAATCTCATCTCTCTTCAGGACCCCTAAAATTTTAATTTCGTTTTGTCTGTTGAGTCCCTGGTTCCAAGGACTTTTTGAGACCTTGACTGTCTTGTCTCAGTTCCTCTTCTGACTGCTTTGGTGTGCTTATCTAAATCACTGAGCCTTGCACCTTACCTCTAGAAGTCAATCTTCCATTTCATATTTTCAGTTGTTCATTTATTCATTCAACAAAGATGTTGAATATACTAAGTTCTTTTTTTTTTTTTAAAGATTTTATTTATTTATTCAACAGAGATAGAGACAGCCAGCGAGAGAGGGAACACAAGCAGGGGAGTGGGAGAGGAAGAAGCAGGCTCATAGCGTAGGAGCCTGATGTGGGGCTCGATCCCACAACGCTGGGATCACGCCCTGAGCCGAAGGCAGACGCTTAACCGCTGTGCCACCCAGGCGCCCCATGAATATACTAAGTTCTGATAATTCAAATGGGTCAACATTGTTGAATTATTTAATTAATTCTGGTTACATCCTGTTGAGCAGTTATAAAGCCATGAAATTCTCCCAATATCCATTTTACTTTGGATCCAAATCCATCTTCCACTCATATCCTAGAGTATTGTTTCCAAAACATAAATTTCACTGTCATTGCCTGCTTAAGATACTCCAGTGTCTCTCCATTAGCGGTGGATGTGTTTCAATGTGAAGGAAGCCCGCATCAGAATAACATCACCCTGCTCCCCACCCCAAACCCCTTCCCCTCCTGCAGTCTCTGTAGGGAAGCAGCAATTTATCCAGTGGTGACAGTGGAAGAATCCAGCAGCTGAGGCTTTCTGAGCTTGTGCTCCCTGTCTTCCTGTAATTCGCCTGCCTACAGACCACATGTATTCACAGTTCTAACGCCCCTTGGTGCTCTGCCCTACTGCTGCCTGTGACCAGAGAGGGGGACAGATTTCTAGGCTTCGGTATTTTGTCATCACGCACTTCAGCCATGTTCTTCCAAGTAGCTTTTGTAAGTGGTAATGTGCCTGACTCCAGAGTCTCTCTCTCAGGTGGTCTGATTTCGAATAGGGAGCAGAGGAATAATTCACGGAGTTCCTCAAACCCCAGCACCCAGGATTAAAGTCAAGTTCTCTGGTCTTGTAAAAAGTAGAGGAAGTCTACCTTCTCTTTTGGTGCAGTGAGAACATCTGCCTTTCTGCAGTTGTTCATCCTCCTGTCCTCAGTCTGCTCTTTTGGCAAGTCACCCACTGTGATGATCGGCCGCGGGCCTGGCTGAGCTTCCGCGAGATCTGATCTGAGCCCAAAAGAGCCATGAAAAGCCAGCTGGAGGCAGGTTTGTGGTAGGAGTGGTGTCTCAGCGGCAGGCTCAAGGGGCCCTTACAGGTTCCTCAGCCCCACACAGCTTGAGAGGGCTGCACTCTGGTGCGTGATTCTAACACGGAAGCCACTCTGAGTCCTCAAGGAGAGTTTGAGTACTCGCTGGTACTGAAGTAGCTGCTCCCAACCTGGCTGTGACACTTTCTGGCTGCAAGGGTTAGAATGAATCAGCTCAGTCTTTTATTTGCAAACAATAGTGAAAAGGCAGTTTACACTTTATTTGCAAAGAACAGCTTCCTTTATTTGTCTTCTATTCTCAAGAAACCCTGCTAAGTGCACCAAATCACTCCTTTCTACAGATGAGGAAACTCAGTCTCAGGTTAAGTGACTTTCCTGATTCTCCAGCAAGTTCATGGAAAAGCTTGGGAAATCTACTCTCAGAAATATTTCTGTCAGAATCATAAGGGTAGTTGGCAACCTCCCTTAATGATGACCATGAAACCTACGATCTTTGACATCTGGGTAGGGCTTTGTACTCTTGAAAACACAAAATGTCACAACTGGAAGAGGCCTTAGCAAGCATATGGCCCAACCTCCTGCCTTGACAGATGCCATAAAGCAAAGCCCAGAGTAAGAATGTGGTTTTCCTGAGGCTTTGATGTGAGTCTAGCCGAGCTAGGACCTGAATCTAAACCTCCACTCTTCAGGCCGGGTTCTTTGTTAGAATTGTCTGGAGAGGGGCGCCTGGGTGGCACAGCGGTTAAGCGTCTGCCTTCGGCTCAGGGCGTGATCCCGGCGTTATGGGATCGAGTCCCACATCAGGCTCCTCTGCTATGAGCCTGCTTCTTCNGTTGTCTGGAGAAAGGAAGGCATCAGCCCATTGTGCAGTTGGGAATATTAACCTCAGAGAGGTAAAGCATCTTTTGCAAGGTGCCATGACTGGAGAACAGAACAGAGATTAGCCTTGGAGTTGGATGATAAGATAATATTGAGCTGTCAAACTCAATACACGAGAAACAAATAAACAAATCATAAAATGGGCAGAAGATNAATAAGTGAGAGTTATTTTTCACTATTATTATTGTATGATTATTTCTATTGATCCCAGCTTCACTTCACGGCTTGGTACCTATCATAAATTCAGGCCTTTAGTGATTTGGTTTAATTATTTCTCAGTGAGAGTCATGCATTTTCTTTCCCCTTTGTTACTAGCACTCTTGTTGTGTGGTATGCCTTTAAAAAATAAGGTATTTACAGATCCCAGATTCTTTCTTTTTTAAAGTTGTTTATTTAATTATTTATTTAACTTTCTTCTGTACATTATTTCAAGGACAGAGAGATCCAAACACCAATTGATAAAACTGATGACAACAAAATATTCTATACATTAAAATTGTATTTGAAACATGATAAGGGGCTACTGAAGTAATAGAGGTAGCACCAGGGAACAGCAAAATTCATCTATATTTGTCTAGTTTTTCCAGTTTTTTGCTGTTCCTCCAAGGTGATCATCTATCACTTCTATAATTGCTATAACTCTACCACTACAGTTCCAAAAAGTTCCATTTTTGGTGACTGATGTGTAGTATGCCCTGGAGCTTTTCTTTTGTTTCTTTTTTATTTTTAAAATTTTTCTTTTTAATGATTTTTTTTTATTATATTATGTTAGTCACCATACAGTACATCCCCGGATTCCGATGCAAAGTTCGATGATTCATTAGTTGCGTATAACACCCAGTGCACCATGCAATACGTGCCCTCCTTACTACCCATCACCAGTCTATCCCATTCCCCCACCCCCTCCCCTCTGAAGTCTTCAGTTTGTTTCTCATAGTCCATAGTCTCTCATGTTTCATTCCCCCTTCTGATTACCCCCCTTTTCTTTATCCCTTTCTTCCCCTACCGATCATCCTAGTTCTTATGTTCCATAGATGAGAGAAATCATATGATAATTGTCTTTCTCTGCTTGACTTATTTCACTTAGCATTATCTCCTCCAGTGCCGTCCATGTTGCAGCAAATGTTGAGAATTCGTTCTTTCTGATAGCTGAGTAATATTCCATTGTATATATGGACCACAGCTTCTTAATCCAGTCATCTGTTGAAGGGCATCTCGGCTCCTTCCATGATTTGGCTATTGTGGACAATGCAGCTATGAACATTGGGGTGCATATGGCCCTTCTCTTTACTACGTCTGTATCTTTGGGGTAAACACCCAGTAGTGCAATGGCTGGGTCATAGGGTAGTTCAATTTTTAACTTTTTAAGGGACCTCCACACTGTTTTCCAGAGTGGCTGTACCAACTTGCATTCCCACCAACAATGTAGGAGGGATCCCCTTTCTCCACATCCTCTCCAACAATTGTTGTTTCTTGCCTTGTCTATCTTTGCCATTCTAACTGGCGTAAGGTGGTATCTCAGTGTGGTTTTGATTTGAATTTCCCTGATGGCTAATGATTTTGAACATTTTTTCATGTGTCTGTTAGCCATTTGTATGTCTTCATTGGAAAAGTGTCTGTTCATATCTTCTGCCCATTTTATGATTTGTTTATTTGTTTCTCGTGTATTGAGTTTGAGAAGTTCTTTGTAGATCTTGGATACCAGTCCTTTATCTGTGGTGTCCTTTGCAAATATATTCTCCCATTCCGTGGGCTGTCTCTTAGTTTTTTTGACTGTTTCCTTGGCTGTGCAGAAGCTCTTTATCCTGATAAAGTCCCATAAGTTCATTTTATCTTTTATTTCTCTTGCCTTTGGAGATGTGTCGTGAAAAAGGTTGCTCTGGCCGATGTCATAGAAGTTGTTGCCTATGTTCTCCTCTAGAATTTTGATGGATTCCTGTCTCACATTGAGGTCTTTCATCCATTTGGAGTTTATTTTTGTGTATGGTGTGAGAGAGTGGTCAAGTTTCATTCTTTTGCATGTAGCTGTCCAATTTTCCCAGCACCATTTATTGAAGAGACTGTCTTTTTTCCACCGGATGTTTTTTCCTGCTTTATCAAAGATTAGTTGCCCAAAGAGCCGAGGGTCCATTTCTGGGTTCTCTATTCTGTTCCATTGGTCGATGTGTCTGTTTTTGTGCCAGTACCATGCTGTCTTTGTGATCACAGCTTTGTAGTACAGCTCGAAATCCGGCATTGTGATGCCCCCAGCTTTGTTTTTCCTTTTCAACAGTTCCTTGGAGATTCGGGGCCTTTTCTGGTTCCATACAAATTTAAGGACTATTTGTTCCAGTTCTTTGAAAAATGTCCTCGGTATTTTGATCGGGATAGCATTGAAAGTGTAGATTGCTCTGGGTAGTATGGACATTTTAACTATGTTAATTCTTCCAATCCATGAGCATGGAATATTTTTCCATCTTTTTATGTCTTCCTCAATATCTTTCAAAAGTGATCTATAGTTTCTAGCATATAGGTCCTTTACGTCTCTGGTTAAGTTAATTCCAAGGTAACGCATGGTTTTTGGTGTTATTGTAAATGGGATGGATTCCCTAATTTCTCTTTCTTCAGTCTCGTTATTCGTGTATAGAAATGCAACTGATTTCTGGGCATTGATTTTGTATCCTGCCACCTTACTGAATTGTTCTATAACTTCTAATAGTTTGGGAGTGGATTCCTTTGGGTTTTCCATATAGAGTATCATGTCATCTGCAAAGAGAGACAGTTTGACTTCTTCTTTGCCGATTTGGATACCTTTGATCCCTTTTTGTCTTCTGATTGCTGTTGCAAGGACTTCTAGTACTATGTTGAATAATAGTGGCGAGAGTGGGCATCCTTGTCGTGTTCCTGATCTTAAGGGAAAGGCTTCCAGCTTTTCCCCATTGAGAATAATGCTTGCAGTAGGCTTTTCATAGATGGCTTTTATGAGATTGAGAAATGTACCCTCTATTCCTACACTCTGAAGGGTTTTAATCAGGAAAGGATGCTGTATTTTGTCAAATGCTTTTTCTGCATCAATTGAGAGGATCATATGGTTCTTGAGTCTTTTCTTGTTGATATGATGTATCACATTGATTGATTTGCGAGTGTTGAACCATGCTTGCATCCCAGGTATGAATCCCACTTGGTCATGATGGATAATCCTTTTAATGTACTGTTGGATTCTATTAGCAAGGATCTTGTTGAGGATTTTGGCATCCATATTCATTAGAGAAATCGGTCTGTAATTCTCCTTTTTGAGGGGGTCTTTGCCTGGTTTGGGGATCAAGGTAATATTAGCCTCATAGAATGAGTTTGGTAGCTTTCCTTCTGTTTCTATTTTTTGAAATAGCTTTAGGAGAATAGGTATTATTTCTTCTTTGAATGTTTGGTAGAATTCCCCAGGAAAACCGTCTGGGCCTGGAGTTTTATTATTTGGAAGGTTGTTTATCACTGACTCAATTTCTTCATAGTTAATTGGCCTATTTAAGAAATCTATTTCTTCCTGTTTCAGTCTTGGTAGTTTATAGGTTTCCAGGAAGGCCTCCATCTCTTCCAGATTGTTTAGTTTTTTGGCATATAGCTGTTGATAAAAGTTTCTAATAATCCTTGCAATTTCAATGGTGCTGGTCGTGACCTCTCCCTTTTCAGTCATAATTTTAATAATCTCAGTCCTTTCTCTTTGTTTTTGGACAAGTTTTGCCAGTGGTCTATCAATTTTATGGATTCTCTCAAAGAACCAGCTTCTAGTCCTGTTGATCTGCTCTACTGTGGTTCTGGTCTCTAATTCATTGATTTCTGCTCTAATCTTGGTCAACTCCTTCCTTGTCAGTGGGTTAGGCCTGTCCCTCTGTTGCTGTTCCAGTTTCTTGAGGTGAGAATATAGAAACTGCATTTTAGATTTTTCTATTCTTTTGAGTGAGGCTTGGATGGCTATGTATTTCCCCCTTAGGACTGCCTTTGCAGTATCCCATAGGTTTTGGACCGTTGTGTATTCATTCTCGTTGGTCTCCATAAATTGTTTAATTTGTTTTTTGATTTCCTGGTTTATCGAGTCATTCTTGAGCAGGATGGTTCTTAGCCTCCAAGTGTTTGAGTTTCTTCCAGGTTTTTCCTTGTGGTTGAGTTCCAATTTCAGAGCGTTGTGGTCTGAGAATATGCAGGGGATAATTTCAATCTTTTGGTATTGGCTGAGACCTGTTTTGTGTCCCAGAGCATGATCTATTCTTGAGAATGTTCCATGGGCATTTGAATAGAATGAGTATTCTTTGGTTCTGGGGTGTAGTGTTCTATATATATCTATGAGGTCCAACTCGTCGAGTATGGCATTCAAAGCCTTTGATTCTTTGCTTAGTTTTTGCCAGGGTGTTCTGTCTATTTCTGATAGTGGGGTGTTGAGGTCCCCTACTATTACTGTGTTCTTATCTATATGTCTCTTTATTTTGGTTAAGAGTTGGCTTGTGTATCTTGCTGCTCCCCTGTTGGGGGCATATATATTAATAATTGTCATATCCACTTGTTGAATACTTCCTTTAAGAATAATATAGTGCCCTTCTGTATCTCTCTCTATGGCCTCTAGTTTAAAATCCAGTCTATCTGATATGAGAATTGCTACTCCAGCTTTCTTTTGAGGTCCATTTGCGTGGAAGATGGTACTCCATCCCCTTACTCTAAGTCTGAATGCATCTTTGGGTTCAAAATGAGTCTCTTGTAGACAGCAAATGGATGGGTCATGTCTTTTTATCCAATCTGCAACCCTGTGGCGTTTTATGGGAGAGTTTAAGCCATTTAGATTGATAGAGATTATTGACAGATATGATTTTAATGATGCCATTTCTCTTTAAAGTCTTTGTATCGGTTGTGACTTGCTGCTCTGTATCACTCTTGGGGCCTTTTTACCTTTATAGAGCCCCCCTTAATATCTCCTGTAGGGCTGGTTTCGTGGTTACGAAATTGGTTAATGATTGGCGATTTTGGAACGTCTTTATTTCTCCATCAATTCTGAATGACAGCTTTGCTGGATAAAGGATCCTTGGCTGCATGTTTTTCTCTGAAAGAGCTTTAAAAATGCCCCCCCAAGCCTTTCTCTCATTCCAGGTCTCTGTAGACAGGTCTGACGTAATCCTGATACCTTTGCCTTGGTACGTGAGAAATTTCTTTGCCCTGGCCGCTTTCAATACTGTATCCTTGGATCTAATATTTGCGAATTGCACTATGACATGCCGTGGCGTAGGTTTGTCCTGGTTGAGCTTGGATGGGGTCCTCTCTGCCTCTTGGACACGAATGCTTGTTTCCCTTGCTAGATTAGGGAAGTTTTCAGCTACAATTTGTTCAAATATCTCTTCTAGANCAGATCCCAGATTCTTATTATGGGTTTCAAGTCCATGCTATCTCTTCATGACATTCACTAACAGCTACCCCAGAGCCCAGCATCTGTTAAGTTGCCTGCAAACATTTGACATTTTGAAGTGTTTTTTTTTGTAATCAATAAATCACTTTTGATGAATTTAATGGAAATTAAATAAATGAATAAAATCAGGCTTTACCTTATTATTAACTAATTATGAAGTTTACATTTTCAACAGCCTAAGTGGGCTCGTCAGACGAAAACTGCAAGCAATTGCTGAAAAAAAATTAACCACATGACTCTGGGGCTAAAACCTAGGTCTCCAGGCCATCACTGCTATGATCATCTACAGCTCCCACTGCTTTGGGTTCTTAGTCTCTTAGGGACATTTCGCAACCCTGGAGCTTTCCAGAGCACTGGTGTGGGAGCCAAACACCTCTGGGTTTTAACTGTAGTCCTGCCATTTATTAGCACGGTGCCTTTGGGCAAGCAACCTAACTTCTCTGAATCTCAAGTTCCTCGTCCCTAAGATTGGGACTATAATATCTGCCTCCTAAAGTTATTGAAAGAATTAGAAATAATGCACCTAAAGGTGCGTGGCTCATAGTAGGCACTCAGCAAGTATTGGTTGCCCTTTCTATTCGTAAACGATTCATCAATATGTATATGTTATTGACCAGAATGATAGGCTCTTATGCAAACCAAACCACTATGCCTTACTGCCTATTTTGGTAAATCCCTCACTCATCCAGTCCACAAATATTAGTGTCTATCTACGCTAGACCCAGTGTTATGCTGGAAACTGATTATCCAGTGGTGAAGAAACAAACGTGGTCTCTGCCATCATGGAGTCACAGCCCAGCGAGCGAGACAGATATTAATTAAGTAAATAAGCAGATAAAGCAAAATTATAAAGTGTAGTAAGTGCTGTAAAGGGGGGAAAGCTGGGTTCTATTAGAGAACTGAATGACCTATCTTAGAATGGCTGGTTGGGGAAGGCTTCTCTGAGGAGGGGACATTTAAGCTGAGGGTGAAAGAAGTCAGCAAGGAGAAGGGGTGGGGAGTACTCCAAGGGGGCACCCAGTAGCTGCGAAGGCCTGAGGGGAGAGTGAGATGAGGGTGTCATTTCAAAGCCAGCCTCTGGCTATCCCCACAGACTTCTAGCATTCCACACTAAATTGGGCATATGCATATGTGCATAACCCCACCTGTACTCTTCTGACCTCTGGCCCTTCTCCTACCTCTCCATCTGGAATGCCAAACTCCAAATGTCACATTTCAGACTCCTTGATGTCCACAAAGCAGATCCAATTCCTTTCCCTTCCAGTGTTCCCCCAAATCTTTATAAAGCTTTTATTTAGTATTATAATAATGTGTGTCAATAGTACATACTGGCTGTTATTGAACACCGGTCCTGTGCCACAGACCGCGTTGAGTGTTTTATCTGAATTGTTGCATTTAATCTTCAGGGAGTCCCTCTGCAGTAGTACTGCTATCGTCACCCCCATTTTACAGAAAAGGAAACTGTAGGGTTTGCCACTTAAGCTGCCTATCAGAGGCTGAGTCTGGATCTAACACCCAGGCCTTTCGCCTCTAGAACCTGAACTCTTAAGCCCCTTTGCTCTGCCGGAGTGACATCTCTACGTCTTCCCCTTACCAGACCTGAGATCACCGAGGGTGGGGTTTTGTGGGATTCATCAGTATCCTCAGAACATAGGACTATCCCTGGCACAAAGGAGTTAACTATTTGCTAAAAGAATGTCTTGGCAATTACAGATCCTGACTGATAAAGACAAAATCACATAACACATAAACAGGTCTGTCCCTTCAGCCTTCAGGCGCAGCCTGTACTGTGGCCTCTGCTGATCTGATTTGTGTGGCGATTGACAGCCTGGGTCCCTCTCCTTTGGTCCTGTTAATGGCATTAGCATCTAGTCAATAATGCTCAGCATTTCATTTTACCACTTTAATTAACAAATTCAATTTGTTCAAACCGCTGTGAAAACAAATTAAAAGCTCAAGAATGGGGCCTCCAGGAGGGGGAGGGAAGGCAGGGGCTCCACACAGATGAGGCTGGTTGTTGATCTGATCTGTGGAGCTTACTGGGAGCAGAACACTGTCTGCCCTTCAACCACCCTGTCTTGACCCAACAGAATGCCTCAATGATGGAGCCAAGATCAGGTGAAGTGGCTTATGTACCTTCTAGGCTTACCCCTTCCCTCTTTACGTAGATAAGAAGGGGCCCCACTCTGCCCTGAAAGTCAGCTCTCATTCTTCAAAGGGACACTCTGTTTTGGATTTGAATTCAACGACAACATTATTAATTGTCCTCTTGACCACAGATAATTTATATGCCAGGGGACGTTTGACAATATCTGCAGAAATTTCTAGTTGTTACAGCCAAGGGGAAGGGGCTACAAGCAACCAGTGAAAGGCCATAATGCTCCTAAACCTACAGGTGCGGGGCAGCTTCCCGCATCGGATACCATCCGGCACGGAGTGTCAGTAGTGCCGAGGTTGTACAAACCCCTGCTAGGCTCTCTACAGTTTTCTAAGCATACTACTTGATAATTACGATGTCTCTGTGAGGTAAGTAGGATGTGGACTGCTGACCCCCATTTAAGAGTTGAGAAAACTGACAAGAGATATGCTCTAAGTGCACAGGTAGGGGTAGTGAACAGCCCAGAGCAAGGGCCTTGTTCCACCTCCAGTTGGAACCTCCAAGTACTTTGGGGGAATAAGAGTTGTTCACGCTTATGAAGCACCTGTTAGAGGACAGGCACTGGGCTAGGTACCTCACCATGTGATAGGCTGCTAGGCTTACTGGGACCTGACAAGAGAAGGTGCTTGTGATGACTGAAGCTGGGAAGCTTGCTCCTGCCCTCCACCCCTAACAGGTACGTCTGATGGCTGCGTAGCAGCTACACACTTTTGAATGGAAGGCAGACACTTAATCATTGGTTATTCCATGTCTGGAATTCAACTGTCCTTTCCATCTTAGAAAGCAAGAAGGGATAAGTGTAGCTCTTGCTATATAGATTTTTGAGGTAGAGCAAAACCAAGACCAAAATGTAAAATTTGAACCTTTTTCAGAAATTCTGACAAATACACAGACATATTTGGTAAACTGGAACTGGTGGGATATGCGGTGTGGGAGAAGAGAGGCACAGAAGGAGGAAAAAGGAGGCAGGCTGATGAAGTCACTGCAGAGGGATCAACAGAAGGCTTCAGAGAGAACTTGTCCCAAGAGAAGGAAGAGTCCACCAGGATGAGGCACCCACGGACCTGGAACATCAGAGGGCATTGGTGGCTCCTAACACAGCCAATAACAGATACTCCAACAGCCTGAGTACGGGACCTCTGTGTGTGTAAATCAAAAGAAGTGGATCACTAAATTCAGTAACACTTTGGAGACCAAAGTATTTGCTGCGGTATACTCCTGAAATGAACAGAACAAAGAAGGCACTTCAAGGGAGCCTTATTCTATGGTGAGTTAATTTCTGGCATTGGGATACAGGACTGGCATTTCACTACTTATAAATGTCCAGCTCTGAAGATAAAGGTAATCATGAGCACAGTATTCAAAGGAATACAGCTCCAGCATAGAAGCAAGCGCTTCTATAAAACTCGCTTTCTATAAAAAAGCCCAAGACTCAATAAATCAAAGTTTGATGGTTGGATGGAGAGTTAGAAGAATGGCAATAAAAAATTAGGGTTTATATTCAACTCAGACTTGAATTCCAGCTCCATCATCTTCTTTTTTTTTTTTAATGATTTTTTTATTATATTATGTTAATCACCATACAGTACATCCCCGGATTCCGATGCAAAGTTCGATGCTTCATTAGTTGCGTATAACACCCAGTGCACCATGCAATACGTGCCCTCCTTACTACCCATCACCAGTCTATCCCATTCCCCCACCCCCTCCCCTCTGAAGTCTTCAGTTTGTTTCTCATAGTCCATAGTCTCTCATGTTTCATTCCCCCTTCTGATTACCCCCCTTTTCTTTATCCCTTTCTTCCCCTACCGATCATCCTAGTTCTTATGTTCCATAGATGAGAGAAATCATATGATAATTGTCTTTCTCTGCTTGACTTATTTCACTTAGCATTATCTCCTCCAGTGCCGTCCATGTTGCAGCAAATGTTGAGAATTCGTTCTTTCTGATAGCTGAGTAATATTCCATTGTATATATGGACCACAGCTTCTCAATCCAGTCATCTGTTGAAGGGCATCTCGGCTCCTTCCACGATTTAGCTATTGTGGACAATGCAGCTATGAACATTGGCCAGCTCCATCATCTTCTAACTGCTGCATAATCTTAAGCAATTTACTTAACCTCTTTCAGCCTCAGTTTACATATGGGCAAATTGGGGAGATTGTTAACTGTCTAAGCTCTCCTAAGAATGGGAGATTACATATATAATGCATTTTTGTATACGTGGTGTACCTGGCAATTAGATAGTGTTGGCTATGAATATTCCTAGTAGAGATCTGGACTTTATCTGGATGTTATAATCTTTTTATTTTAAACCAATTATCTAAGTGTCACCTCTTCCTCTTTATTTTAGTATTTCCTCTGCTTATGGAGAAAACATAGCATAGAATTTCATGAGCCCCACCTTTACTCTTATACAGTCAACAAACCCATATAGATTGTGTACTGTGTACACAAACTGTGTTAGATGTTGGGGAATCAATGGTAAACAAGACTGATGAGGTCCCTGCTCTGTAGACCTCACATTCTAATGTGTGTGTGTGTGGGGGGGGGCAAATAATAAACAAAAGAATACAAAGACTGATAAACGAAAGAATGGCTTGCTTTATGCAAGTTGCAAGTGGATTTAGCTCTCTGCACTTTTGGTTCCCCAGAATGAAGTTCACAAGATGATGTCACTGTATGTTAACTATACGGGAATTAAAATATAAATAATAAATAAATAATAAGTGGTACAATATATGGTACCATATATATGTACACATATATACATATATACACACAAAGATAAAGAATAATTCATAAATTAATTTTAAAAACTAGTTTTTCCTTGCATCTCTCCATCACTCACTCATATACTAAAGACTTACTACAGTTAGGTATTAGCAGGGCAAAGTCTAAGTAAAATTGTGAAGTCTTCAGAGTTTACTTCAGCCTCATAGGCAGTCAGAGGAAGAATTCTTACAAGTGATAGAGTTAACCCCCACAATTTTGCAGATGTGGAAGCAGGCTCAGAGAGGGGGTGGAGGCACTAACGTCAAATCACTCAGGTAGCAACTGATAGAGACAGTTAGAACCCAGGTAAGCCCACACCCCAGGCTTTATTCTGTTCTCTCATGCTGCCCCTTTGCAGCCTGCCTTTTTTTGCAATATCCTTAATCCTCTGCCCCCAGGGGATCTAATACTCTCCTGTTCTTCCCCCTTCTGGTTTGTCAAACATGTTCCTGGGGAAGGTTCAGACACTGATTCATACCAATATAAACAACTCTAAAGGTTCCATGTGGGGGAGGGAGTAGGACAAGGGATTAAACCCTCACATTACAATAAATTATTACCTAATCACTGTCTTTCTACTAAAATCTAACTCTTCCATCACTGAGGAGTAGAAAGCATCTCTGAGTTGGGAGGGCCTTAAAATTGGATTCTATCCATGTGGCTGGTCCAGAAAACACTTCTTTTTTATAAAATAGAGCAACAGCCAGAGAAGAGTGTGCCGTATGGTTTCAAACAGCTGGCGTCATGACTCCTTCTTCTATGGCATGAAGTGTCCACAGATGTCCAAGACTAAACTAGGCAAATCAAGTGCACAGCCCTTCGGTCTCAGCCAGAGGTGACCTGAATGTGGCAATCATGGAAGCTGCAGCAAGAGGAGCCTCGTGAATCCCTCCTTTCCTGCCTGGAGAGGGGACTACCTGTGGTGTGGCCGCCTTGTCCAGGCTCCAACTGGAAAGCCTTCTGGAGCTCACTGGAGAGATGGAACTTGACAATAATAAAACTAGACCCGAGTCAGAGGTGTTTAGTAATAATCATCAGGGACCCAGAATCCCACTTATGTGCACATCTAGTTCTCCTCACAATAACCTTAGAATACAGGGTTTGTTGTCTCCATTCTATAGATAAAAAAAAAAAAACAAAACACCAAACAAAAAAATAAACAACAACAACAAAACAAACGGAGGCCCAGAGACGCTTTATGACAGACACTGTTGGGTAGTAATGGGGCCAAGATCTGCACCCAACCCTACCCCTCACTGAGATCCTGGGCCCATACTACCTCCCAGGGCACATTCCAGCTCCAGCGATTTCAAGCACTCGCACTTCTTGGTGCACTTGCCCAAACACCTGTGGCGGGCATCAAACTCCTTCACTAGACCTCAAGCAGGCTACAGAATTGCTATGGGCCTTAGACTCACATTGCACAAAGGAGAATATTACTTACTTCGTAGGTTGTAAGCATTAAGTGAGAGATACTGTCTGAGAGAGATTGGCCCTGTTCTGGTACCTGGTAAATACTCGGCTAATGGGCAAAAACCCAAGAACTTTGTTTTTCCAAATCTGGCTCCACTCTCTATTGCCAAGTGCTCCCAACGAGTATCACACAGGCCCTTCCTGTCAAGAGACAATGCAGGGTTCAATAGAGCAGGGTATTACGAGCAAGTCTCTGGAGCTAGTCCGCCTGGTTCAAATCCTTTCTCCACCCATAATTATCTGTGTGATCTTGGGAAGTCGCCTTCTTTCTGTGTGCCTCAGTTTCCTCATCTGGAAAATGTAGATTGTGAGAATTAAGTTAATACACATAAAGTCTTTAGAATAGTGCCTGGTTTACAGTGAGTGGTTTACAGTGAGCGCTCAATATATGTTAGCTAATTATTATCATCACCTGAATTTATGAAAAGATATCCTTCCTCCGACCCGCTCTGTTTGTGCTGTTCTAACCATCAGGAGCATCGTTCTTTGCCCTACTGAAATCGAGCCCTCCATGTTCAGCTCAAGATCCACCCTTCGCATTACCGCTTCACATTCTCCCACGTCTCAGAAGTCATTTTATTCAGACGTCAAAATTATCTGTTTTAGGCATGTATACTCACTTGTCCCACAGGCACTGACCACACTCTGTGCTCCTGAACTCTGAATCCCTAGCCTAGGGTAGAGGGACTGACCCCTGGGAGACATTCAGTAAACATATGCTGTATGAATAATGTATAAGCAGATAAGTATATCTTCTTTTGATTGTCCGTACACACCAATTATAGGAGGTGTTTACATTATTACATTATTTAGTGATAGCATGATCAACAAGCCAGGATGTGGAAGAAAGAGCAGTGGACTAGGATGAAGATGACTGGTGTTGAATTTGGCTTTGCCACTTACCAAGTACAAGACCTTGAGTGATTTGTTTTGACTCTGTGTCTCCATTTCTTCATTAGTAAAATGAGGAGACTGAACAACAAACATTCCTAGAGCCCTTTCACCGCTAAGCTTTGTATCAGTAGTCTAACAGTTGCTCATTCACCGCTAAGCTTTGTATCAGTAGTCTAAAAGTTGCTCATACTGTGGTGGGTTCCTTCCACAAGCACTCGGTGCCAGATTCTGCACCAGACATTGAGGACACAGAGATAGACTACACCCACTCTGTTCATAAGGACTCACAGTTTGAGTGGAGACTACAGATTTATAAACTGATGGTTATAGGGGAAGAGGAGCAGAGGAAAGCACAGAGGACTTCATTGCCCCAGGGCAGGGGTAATCAGGGAGGGCAACAGGGAGGAGGTGATAGCAAAGTCAGTCTCTTTGGAAAAATATGCCAAGTAAGAACACAAAGGAGGAAGCGATAGGCTAACGATGGGTCCCCAGTGCACACCTGAAGCATGTGGAATGACTTCTGTATCTCCTAGTCCGAGACTCAGCTCTCCCCAGGAACACAGCTTCCCTCTGGCCTTCTTTTCGATCCCTCTGTCACACCACGCTCCTTTCCCTCTCCCTGGAACATGTTTATCCCCTCTCTGTCAGCATCTCCTTTGTCAACTTCTCTCCTTCTTGCCCCCATCCTGTTAGCTCTTCCTCCTTCTTCAGGGCCCAGCTCAAATTCGCTTCCTCAGAAGAGCCTCTCCTGATGCTCCAGACTAGGTCAGGTCTCCCCGCTGTATGTTCTCCTAGTACCCTGAGCTTCTCCATCACACTGTTAAATAACTGTGTGCTCAGCGGCTGACTGTTGGTCTGTCTGCTAGAATGAAGGCTCCACAAGGGGCGGGGACTCTTCCTCACTTGTGCTTCATCTCTAGCACTGTGCTGACACAGTAGGGTCTCAGTAGTATATTGACCCTAATGATAGTAGGGTCTCAATAAGTATTTGTGGAATGAATGAATGGAGAGATGAAGATGAGGCAGAGAATGGGGGAGGGCAGCACTCACCCTTCTCTTCAATCCCAAATTCGGGGAATTATTCCTTTTTCATTATATTAAAATCCACAATGCCTCTAAGGCTAATGCTTTTCCACTGTTCCATCCTCTTCCATTCTTCTGCTCTAAACTCAACTGAATGCTTAGAGCTTTAAGTGCTCAAAACAGGTTTGTAAAAAGAAAGAATAAATGAATGCTGTCCCAGGCTTCTCACCGCCGTACCCCACCACAGCCATTCCTACTTTTCAAAGTGCAGCACATTCCAAACTGCCTTCTAAGATAGTCACTCTAAACAGACTTCAGTGTAACTGACTTCAGATGAGGCAGGATAGGAAACCAATCTGCTTGAGCAATCTCACCTTAAAGTATGAATGAATGATTGCCCTTTAGACCCTTCCTTCCTCCCTTCACTCCATTCAACTTTACATCAAAAACTAGTGATGTATTGTATGGTGACTAACATAATAAAAAAATTATTATAAAAAAAAAGGAGAGCAGCTAAATCCAGGTGAATAGTGTACTAAAAACACACTGAGGGTTAAAATACAAAATATGTTTCTTAGCATCATCCCACAAAAGCAAGATGATTTTCCACAAAGGCTGGAAAACAGGTCCTTAGAGAATATTTGGATCATGTCTTTTGACTTACAAATGTAGAAAAGAGAAGCCTAGAGAGGGCAGAAGACTTCTTTAAGGCACAGAGCGAAGCAATGTCAAAGATGGGACTAGAACTCCCTGCACTGACCTAGTGCCCGGGCTCTCTGCATGTTTGCCTTGTGCTTTGTCAGCAGTTTGTAAATTGAGCCCCCCTGCCCTCCCTTTGCTCTTGCTTCCTTGGCCTTCTCTGCCAGCCTGCCTTCATTTCTTTCCCCAAGTCCCGAGTCCCGGTGACAGCCTGCCTGCCACGGCTGCCCTTGTTGAGCTCGGCCACTCTGCAGACAGCTTTGCTATCTTTCACGGATTTGTCCACTTGCCACCTGCTTTCAGATTTCCTTTGAAAACCCCAGTGTTTCTGCTGTCCCCGAACTCTGTCACACTCTCCTCCCTGTGAATGGGCCCAATAAACACCTGCTCTCATTTAGACTTTGTCCATCTCCAGGCCACCATTTTCTGAAGTTTGCCTCATCTATTTTTCACTCTCTTGCATTTTTTGATTCACCAATTTCAGAGAATTCAATATGACAGTCTTTGCTTCTTTATTCATGTGGCCTTTAGTGCAATGACCGTTCCTTGACACTTAGTATGTAGGCAAGGAAGGATAGCTAAAGAAATGGGAGGCACTTTTGCAGTCCTGGCCATTGACAGAGGAGATGCATGCATAAAAGACTAGAAGAAAATTAAAGCGATGTCTATCTGGGCTGATTAAAAGGGAGCCTGGAATAAAGACAGTGACATATATTGAGCACCCACTCTCTGTTACAGGATGCTAAAGTGGGCATTTTATCGGAGGCACCAGGAAATGAGAAATGCTTATTTGGAATACCCGAAGAAATATCAGAGTTTATATAGAATTTCCAAGTATGTATCTGAAAACTGTGAGACTCTTGAAACACCTCACTCACTCAAGGATACAAAGGAAAAGAGGACTGAAAATCAAAGAGAAGGTTTCGTGAGGGGGATTTTTGATGCCTCAAGTTCCACATGCCATGCCCCCAGAGGAGGTCCTCTGTCCTTCATCTCTGCACAGGGAAAGAGAGGCACAGTGTGCTGGATTCTCAGTCCTTCCTCAGAAATCTGGTAAGCAAGAGACACTGGGAAGTGAAGAAGCAGCTGCACTGAGATTGGCTATGATCCCAGGGCTTGCCAGGGCACAGGACCCAGAGCAGATGTGGGGTACATAGTAGAAATAATCAGTTTGATGCCATTTCAACTTCTGTGCCATCTATATATGCGTTAGGCCACCAGGAAACCAGGAAACCAGGGGGTAGTGATAGTGGGAGGAAAAGGATGCATTTCTCAAGTGATGGTTGCAAACAGAGGATCCTCCAAAGAACCCATCAAAGCACCTACCGGAGAGAGAAGCAGCTGCAAACATCTGCCAGGCACAGAGAGCATGAAGCAGCTTAGGAGAGGAACAGGCGAATGAGTTCTTTTTGTTCCCTTCGCACTCCTTCCGTCTCTCATTTCCACCTTGGCTGGGTTGGGAGGAGAGTGGAAGTTCGAGGGAAGAAGACATTCTGTCAAGCTCAGAGGTTTGATTATTGTTTGGGATTAGACATTTTTAATTACTGAACTGAGGTTGTGTGTGTTAATTAGAATGATTGAGGATGTTTTATGACCTCAACAGGGAACTTTCACCCAGGGCAGGGAAAGGACTACCCGTCTGGAACAGGTTTGATGTAGTACGGAAAGGAGTAAAAAATAAAGTTGTTTTATGAATACAGTCTGAATCCTCATATTGTATCGATGCATTATTGGCTATACACATAATCCTAGCACTAACCCTAGACATAAGTAACTTTACAGTCCCCATTTTAATACATACAGAAAATGAGACACAGGGAGATTTAGTAACTTGCCTAAGGTCACCAGCTAGTCAAATGTAAGTATTTGTAAGCACTATAAACTTCTTATGGGTTGAACCATATTTGATGCCTAGCTGTATCCTCGGAGCTCTGCAGAGAGCCAAGGCTAAGTAGGTACAACACAAAGACTGTCCGAGGGTCGATTTCAGAATGCTCTACTGGAAATAAGTGCAGGAGAGAAGTTTTAGGGCCTTCAAGAGCAGCCAGCACGAGCTGAGTAAGATCAGCGAGAATTCATTAGGACCCATCTCAGGGATTCTCAGCTTCCCTTTTCTGGTCTCCTGGGCAGATCATACCAGTTATGCCGCATGGCCTGTGCTTTGGACACAATTCTACAATCTGCCCCATCTTGCTGTGGCTTTTATGCTGAGGATCCTCCTTGTTCTCCTCTGTCTTACCTCAGCCCACCTCCCCCCCATTTTAAGTTCCTCTCATAACGTCTTGGCACTTATAGCCATAACATAATATAACACTGTCCAACAGCTTTTTTCTCAGGTGCTTCAAAAATCAGGGCAGAAATATGTAAATAAAGTCATATCATGTGAGATTTGGAGACATTTAATAGGTTATCTGCTCCAAACCTCTCATTTTAAAGATTTAAAAAATCTCAGGTCCAGAGAGGGGAAGTAACTAGACCAAGGTAACACAGTTTCAGAGCTGATAACAGATTCAGCTCTCTCATCTTTTACTCCAGTTGCCAGTAATAGAAACTAACTCATTGAGTAATCATAAAAGGAACTTATTAAGGAAGCTTACTACCTCCCAGAATGAGTTGAAGGTCCAGAAAAGCAGGCTTGAGGCGAAGCTGCACGCCCAAAGCCATGATACAGAAGCAGTCTGATGAGAAAATCACAGCTGCTGCCCCGGCCACTAAGTACTGGATGCTCCATTTAGCACGACTGCCACCTCTGTGCCACCAATTCAACTTTATTGCAACTACTGGGCTGCCAGCACGTAGGACACTGCCGGCCCGGGAACTCAAGCTTACCTCCACTGCCCAGGCCTCACGGTTGCCTACCTCAGAATGGATTTCTTGGGGGGGCTTCTGATTGGTGGAGCCTGTGTCACATATGTGTGCCCTAGCTGTGGGAACGGTGGCGGAAGTGACTATTATAACTTGTACTGTGCGGTGGAAGGATTCGTGAAGGACAGTATTCTAAAGGGGTTGGGATACCAGCAAATACGGCAAACACCCACTGACGATGGAAGATACCTAGCTCTGTATTTGGGACCCAGCAGACGCTCAGTGAAGGTAAGTTTCTTTTCTCCTTTCAGTTTCACAGATTTCTATCCATCTGATTTTAAGCTCTGAGGATGTATTAATAATGCTGTATGGGTAGATGAAAAGGCCACCATGTACTATTTAAGACTCCCAGAGAGGAATCGTAAATTTAGTCCATGCTGCAGACACCTTCCAGAGAGACAGGCTGCTGACTGAGACTTGGCTCAGAGCACGAACAACGTGCTTGGCATTTGCCTAAATCCCTCCTAGCCCAGAGGTAGAGAAGCCTGATAAAATTAGGTAAATTGAAAATTGAGCCCAAATGAATTCCTGAGCTTTTGATTGGGAGCAGAAACATGAAAAGACAGGCCAAGGATCATCAGTAGACAAATGATGAGTAATTCATTAATCGTTCTTGCTGCCCTAAGCTGCATGCTTCCCTATCTATACTCAATCCCATAACTGGATATATGCCTCCGTTTCTAATTTGCCCTCTCATCCTTCTTCTGTGCCACCACTTCTCCTGATCTTTGGGACTGAAGACCAGCTTTGAACCTCAGCATACTTGAAAGCCTCAAGATTTTAGCAAAACTGCTCTCTATGCCAGGTTCTCTTATCCCAGATAAGATACTCCCAGAAATGAACCACAATCCTAAATGAAAGCCAATTTGACACTTATTATTTATAGGTGAAATATAATTCATAACACACTCTCCTTCATATTATCCAATTTGATTCTAATAGTATCTCTGAATTTTATGTTATTACATTAAATATTTATTGAATATGACTGCATTTTGGTCAGGCACTGTACAGAGGCTCAGAGAGGTAAGTGACCTAAGAGCACATGCCACATTTTACATTTCTTCACCTTGCCTAAGAGGTTGTCAAGATCAAATGACATACCACATGGAAAAGTGCCACATGAAAGCATGAAGTTATTGCCAGTGTGGCTATAATAGATGGCTCTTGTTTCTAAGTCACTGCCCTAAACCTCTGGGTGATTTGACAGAGGCATGAATTTCTGTGAGTATTATGTGAACTTGTGTTGTCTTTCCATGGCTCTCTGATTCCACAAACAGCCTTGTTTTTCTCTGACACCCATTCTGGCCCCACCTGCCTCCCAAATCATATTACTCCCAGATGGTGATAACCATTGTCCTGGAGATTAGTGCACCGCAGATCTGGAAGGTAAAAGAATCTTGATAAATAAGCACTGACCTTGGCGGGGGTGTGGGGGCGCCTGGGTGGCTCAGTCAGTTAAGGGTCTACCTTTGGTTTAGGTCATGATCCCAGGGTCCTGGGATCGAGCCCCACATCCAGCTCCCTGCCAGTGGGGAGTCTGCTTCTCCCTCTCCCTCCCTTCCTGATCATGTTCTCTCTCTCTCTCACTCTCTCTCTCTCAAATAAATAAAATCTTAAAAAAAAAACCCAGCACAGACCTCAAGGGATCAGTGAGGATCACATGAGATAACGTATACATAGCATTCAGTAAGTGGTATCTGCTATTATGGCTTTCATTTTAAAAGTAAGGAAAATAGGGCTCAGAGTAATTAAGTGGCACGTACAAGGGCATATAGCAATTAAAGATGAGAGTGGGAATGGAATATTACTCAGTCATCAGAAAGAACGATTACCCAACATTTGCAGCAACACGAACAGGACTGGAGGAGATTATGCTAAGTGAAATAAGTCAAGTAGAGAAAGACAATTATCATATGGTTTCACTCTTTTATGGAACATAAGAAATAGCAGGGAGATCGGTAGGAGAAGGAAGGGAAGAATGAAGGGGAGGGTAAACACAAGGGGGGATGAACAACAAGAGAATATGGGCTCTGGGAAATAAACTGAGGGTTTCGGGGGGGGATGGGCTAGCCCGGTGATGGGTATTAAGGAGGGCACGTATTGCATGGAGCACTGGGTGTTATACGCAAACAATGAATCATGGAACACTACATCAAAAACTAATGATGTTCTGTATGGTGACTAACATAACATAATAAAAAATTTAAAAAAAAAGAAAGAGANGAAAGAAAGAAAAGAAAGAAAGAAAGAGAAAGAAAGAAAGAAAGAAAGAAAGAAAGAAAGAAAGAAAGAAAGATGAAAGTGGGGATTCAGAGTCCAACCTGCATTTCCCTGTGCTGCACTGCCTGCCTATAGAGCTCCACTCATGNAGAAAGAAAGAGAAAGAAAGAAGAAAGAAAGAAAGAAAGAAAGAAAGAAAGAAAGAAAGAAAGAAAGAAAGATGAAAGTGGGGATTCAGAGTCCAGCCTGCATTTCCCTGTGCTGCACTGCCTGCCTATAGAGCTCCACTCATANGGAACACTACATCAAAAACTAATGATGTACTGTATGGTGACTAACATAACATAATAAAAAATTAAAAAAAAACGANATTTAAAAAAAAAGAAAGAGAAAGAAAGAAAAGAAAGAAAGAGAAAGAAAGAAGAAAGAAAGAAAGAAAGAAAGAAAGAAAGAAAGAAAGAAAGAAAGAAAGATGAAAGTGGGGATTCAGAGTCCAACCTGCATTTCCCTGTGCTGCACTGCCTGCCTATAGAGCTCCACTCATGCTTCAAGCCTAGTGCACATCCTTCCTCTTCTTCTAGGCTTCCCACAGCTCCTCAGCAGGATGAATGTCCCCCTCTGTGGCTCTCCCCTTGCCCTGGCCCTTGATAGATATATGAGTTATGAGGGATATGAATTTATACATTTTAAACCACTGTTACAATGTTTTTGCTAAGTAGTCATGCTGTATGGGTAATGTTGCATTTGGGCTTTGAACCCAAATCCTGCCCGTCTACACCTGACGTCATTCTTGGAGCAGCAGTGAGACAGGTGGGCTGACGAAAAGCGAAGGCCAGGGCCTGGCACCCTGTAAGGAGATCTCCCCCCTGTGTTCCCTATCTTGCACAAGCTCTTCTTCACAGGCGATCTCTTATAAGATAGCTTTGTGTGCCAGTTCGCTGAACTTGGTATAATTTAAAAACCAGGGAGCTAGACAGTCCTAGATTTAAAGTTTGGCTTTGCCTCTAGCTGCATGACCCTCAGGAAAACTTTTAAGCTCTCTGAATCTGATTCTTCATCAGTGAAATGGAAAGAATACTGTGAGGAATATGAGATAACAAGTATAAAACATCCAGCAAATCATGCGGCAAATATATGGTAGCTGGAAGTCATTAATCACTAACTCTGATTATTACCTCGCCAGACTGAGCCCTCACAGGTAAACATCTGCCCTGACCCTGGCTCTTTAACTGGAGCCAACCTTCCCTTGTTTCTTGTGTGTGTGTGTGTGTGTGTGTGTGTGTGTGTGTGTGTGTGTGCGTGAGAGAGAGAGAGAGAGAGAGAGAGAGAGAGAGAGAACACGCGCGCCGAGCAGGCGAAAAAGACCAGCCTCGGGCATTAGGCCCTGTTGTATCTGCCTAGATTGCCCTTCTCTTCACAAGTTGTTCCCCATTCTTGATTTCCTGTTGAGAGCTAGCTTCTGAGGATTCCTTAGAAAATCTACAACTTAGCCAATGCTGGCAGAACTGTACTTTAGATTTAGGGTGGGATGCACCCTATATATTGGATTTCTTGGCCATTGGTGGCATTTGTCCAGTACAGAACAGTGCCAACTATTTGCTTCCATCTCAAGGTGATCCAAATCCCTTTCATGGAAAGAAAGAAGCCATAAATCCTAATGTATTCAAAACTCTAGTGTTAATAGCAACAGACAAAATTGCTTTGCTTCAGATAACAATTGTGTTTGAAAAGTTACATTACAACCAGTTAATGGATTTCAATCACAGAGGCCATTTTCTTAAAGAAATATTTAAAAGCACCCTCATATTTTTCTTTACATTCTTCTCCAACTAAAATAACTGCAGCTGCTTACGGAGAAGGAGAAGAGAGCCCGGAGGAGGGGCTCAGAGGTTCAGAAGCTAGAAGCAGAAGCCAGGGAAAGGGAGGAAAAAGCTTTGCAATCGTTCCTAGGAATTAGAATGATTGAGTCATTTCATCTTTCAACAAATATTTACTAATACTCAACTAACTCTGTTTCACGTTGCAGATACAGAAAAGAAAGGAATACGGCACTTGCCCTCAAACAACAGTCTAAACTAATGTAGCAGGTAGACAGGCAAACAAACTGTAACAGTGTGATAAGTTCAACAATAATACCCACAAAGGGCCAATAGGAGGACACTCACCATGTTCTGCTTTAGATTGCTGCTTTACAGATGAGGTGAATTTCCCTATTTAAAGATGAGGTGAATTTCCTTATTTAAACCTTTGAATATTTAATTTTTAAAAATTTCAAATACATCAATAGTAAAAAGACTAAGAGAATGTACAGAGTAGTACCAAGAATGGCACACCACTCTATAAATTCCTAACATTTTGCCATATGCCTCAAATTTTTAAAGAAATAAAACATTACAAATATGAGCCAAAACTCCCGTGTTTTAACCCAATACCCTCCCTTCTATAAAGGAGGTAAGCACTCCCCTGAAAATTTGTATTTATTGTTCTCATGGGTTTTTTTTTGTATTATTATCTATGTGTATATGTAATAAGCAAAAGAGAACATTATTTTGTATACTTCTAAATTGTATATAAACTTGCCAAACTGCAGCAGGCTTTACTCCCCTACAGTATGTTTTTGGAATTTAGCCATGTTGGTAACTATAACTCCAGTTCGTGTACTTTGATTTCTGTGTAGTATGCTATCTGTATGACCTAACCAAATCTATCTATGCTCCCATGGGTTCCAATTTTCGAATAACCCTGTGATTTAAAAAAAATCTGTCTATTGTGCAAAAGTATGACATTCTCTAGAAATGGAATGGGTGACCAGTAAACTATAAGCATCTTCAGCTTTACTGAATAATGCCACATTACTTTACAAAGTGGTTTTATCAATTTACACCCCTCCCACCAGTGGCAGATGTTTTCCCCTCACTCCATGTCTTCGCCAATACTTGCTATTATAAGCCTTTCTAATTGTCAATTCGAATGATATAAAATTGCAGCTTTAATGTACAACCCTCTGATGGCCAGTGAAAATTAGCAACCTTTTATAATGACACTGCAGCCTCATTTCTGTGAACTGCTTGCTCATTATTTTTCCATTTTTCTGTTGGGTTTTTTTTTTTAATTGAGTTGAAGGTTTTTAAATATGTTGGTGTGGGTATATAACATATATTATCCTTTGACAGTTATATGTTCCATAACTACTTTTACTAGTCTGTGACTTGAATTTTTACTGTATTTGAGGAGTCTTGTTAGAAGTTTTAATATATCACAATCAATTTTTTATCTTTTCCTTTATGGTGTTTGCTTTTTATGCCTTCTTTAAGAAATGCACCTCTACTCTGAGTTCATTAAAATATTCTGTTTTGGGGCACCTGGGTGGCTCAGTTGGTTGAGCATCCAGCTCTTGATTTTGGCTCAGGTCATGATCTCAGGGACATGGGATCAAGCCTTGCCTCTGGCTCCATGCTGGATGTGAAGCCTGCTTAAGATTCTCTCTCTCCCTCTCCCTTTGCCCCTCCCCCATCCTCCTCCTTGCTCAGTCTCTCCCTCTCAAAAAAAAAAGATATTCTCCTATTTTTTCTTTTAAAAGTATTAAACTTTTGCCTTTTATACTTAGATATTAATCCACCTGGGATTTATTTTGCTATAATATAGGGATCCAAGGTTAATATCTATTTTTTTTAACTTAAGTAACTAGGCCCAGATATGAGAGAATAAGAGATATAGGGAAAAACAAATATATAATTCATTCATTCATTCATTCACTCACTTATTCATTCATTCATAATAGCAAGTATTCATGGATTTATTGATATTTTAGCCAATATCACCTACGTTCAGAATTCCCACTGCCAACAATGTGCTAATAAACTTCAGGCCGGAGTTGTTTCTGTGCATTTCCATGAGGTTCTCCCATAGCTGCTTCCCTGACTTTCACTCTCCAGCCCCTGCAGAGATTATACTTACATACCAAGAGCACCTTCTATGTTGTGAATGAGCCTGACCGACAGCATCTCATTTCAGGGTCGCTTTAATGGCTTCTTAACTGAAGGGCTCCCTGATTCCAACCACTGTCCTCAATTCATCATAGCCAGAGATATTTCTGAAACACAGTTCTGACTACATCACTCTCCCCTGCTCACAACCCTTCAGTTCACATTTTCCTCAGGGTAAACTTCACGCCCCTTGGTACAACATGCAATACTTTCCACACACCTGACCCCTAATGGCCTCTGCAGTCTTGCTCTTAGCCACTCTCCACCTCATCTTCTATGTTCCAGTAACACCTGTTCATAGTGTCTGCACAGGCCAAGTCATTGCTTGTTTAAGGGTCTTTTCCCATGCTTTTGCTTTTCCTGTGAATGCTTTTTTGCTCCCCTATTCCACTTGAGACAAAGAGGCTAACTTCACAACAAATGTTCTGGTTCTTCCTTCTGTCACCACAGTATATGATTGTCACTAAGAAGTAGCTGCTTAAGCAGGAACTGCACTTCCCAGTCCCCTAACAAGTGGATGTCATCATATGACTGAGTTATAGCCAATGAATTGTGGGTGTAAGTGATGTAGACTACTTTTAGGTCTGCCCTGTAAAAATCACGAATTAGGGCTCCTCCATGCTCTTCCTCACATTTGAGCTGGATACAGAAGACTCGAAGGACCTAGGAGATGGCAGAGGTATAAGATGGAAGGATCCTGGACCTCTGAATCACCAACATTGCAGTCCTTGAGGGGCCTTGTTCTAAGTCTCCCATATCAGGAGGCCCTGTGCTTTGGAGTACTCTCCTCAAAGTTGTCTAGGTCCCCCTCAGTGCCTGGAACCAGTGAGGCTGACAGTGTTGTCTGGGCAGGGTGTCCTGAGCTTAAACCAGTCCCCGCTTTTCCCTCTTGGCATTGATCTCTGACCCTCTGCCAAGGGCTGGCTTCATGGGCATGTGACCTGTGCGTTGTGCTTATAAGGGCCCTGTGTTTGGTTTACAGTTCTGCTGTTACTATTGTAGAATTCTTAATAATTTTTTTAACAAGGGACCCGCATCTTAATTTTTGCACTGATCTCCATAGACTATGGAGCTGCTCCTGCCTCTAACCCATGTATAGACCAAATGGTGGACCAAATGCCCAGGGGAACTATGGGACTCATGCTTGAAGGCTCATACTGGGGTTTTGGGTAGTGTCCTGGTTCCAGAAGAGTAGTCTGATGAACGGATCATTTCCATTGCCTGGCATGATACTTTTTTTAGGGGATCATGTGAGATTGTCTTGTCAGAATGGTGCTGACATTGGACACATGACAAGACAAGTTCAGGGCTCTAGGCTACTGACTGTCCACTGCTAACTTTTGGTGTGTGGTATGTTCACTCTCTCTTTACCCTGTGCACTTTCTGTTGTTGGCACTCAAGGCAGTCATTCATCCCTGCATAGACTCCTCCTCAGATCAGTGTCTGTCCAGCAGTCCTCTGAAGGTGGCCATACCTATCTTGTCTGAGGGCTTTTGAGATCTTCACAATGTCAATGAGCCCTTCTTATCTGTGTCTTCACTTACCTTCAGGTTGTTTTAAAGCTGTGTTAGTTGAGGAATGGACACCCCTTGCACCAATGAAATGACTCCTTTTACTCTGCCCACAGACTCTAACTAG
>NC_048219.1:24442038-24583622 GCF_002007445.2 Ailuropoda melanoleuca
TTAGTTGAGGAATGGACACCCCTTGCACCAATGAAATGACTCCTTTTACTCTGCCCACAGACTCTAACTAGACTACTCTGCTTGCTTGAATTGTATCCTGAAGTCAGGGATGCAGCCAATTTTGAAAGTGTTCACATTCTAGGCGTGTAATGATTATGGCNAATTTTGAAAGTGTTCACATTCTAGGCGTGTAATGATTATGGCCTAAGGAGTTAAGAGAAGATAATTTTTATTGTGAAGAGTTCAAGAGAATAGAAATTTTATAGTGTAAAATTTCAAAAAGAAGGCATAATATAACTAAAAAGCAAATTTTTGGTCACATTTTTCTACATATCTAAGGAAGACTGGCATTTTTGGTGAACACCAACAAAGCACAAAAGCAGCCTTTATGGGATTCCCTGAAAGCCATTGTTCATGATGGACGATGCAGTGTCATGACTACTAGTGTAACCAGCATTGAATAAATGATATTATAGAACTACAGAGGCAAAAAGGTCTGTATTGTTTCAATATAAACAGGTTCCTAAGAGTCATGACATTGTGGTTAATAACAGGGTTGCTATTTTTCTCTTGAAATTAGAGATAAGAAATTAAGTAGGAACCACATATTTGACAATAAAGAACACAAAGAGACGGTGCTGAGATATTATGAAGGATCTTCATGTACAATGATTCGACAATAAAAAATCATATAGCTATCTCTTTCTTCATGTTATTCTAAATCTTCTTCAATAAATCTCTACTTTAATAGTCACAATGACTTTCATAATTCTTACATGAGTTTTGTAATTTTGTTAATCAACTTGTTTATATAGACAGAAGTCCCATTGCCTGGGGTCCCCAGTTGCCTAGGGTCCCCACAAACTCAAGGCACCACCCAAATCACTAAATGTGGGAAAGCTGCCTGATGAGCAGGATCATTCATATTGGACAGTTATGTAAATGGGAAATAAACTTTTACTGAGTTGAACTACTAGTATTTTATAGTTTATCAAGCAAGCATTTCTCATTACTCCATTTCTTTGTGTCACTGTTATTCATCCTTAAATATTTGACCCTACACACCTCTAGAAACCTTTTCTTACTCTTTCTTTTTTCTCAATTATGCCCATTTTCTCTCCCCTCACGGGCGGGTTGGGGAACTCTTCTTTGAATGTCCATAATATCCTGTGCTTTTCTCTGTCACTGACCAACAATATATTTTACTCATCTGTTTATCTGTTTGCCTATTCCATTAGATTATGGACACCTTGAGGACAGGGATTTCTGCCCACAGATTTTAGTATCCAGCACCATACTTAGGGCTTGGGATGCAGGAATGAGAAAATGTGGATTCTAGGGCCAACTTTGCCACTATTTTCCTACATAATCTTAGCCAAGCCATTTTCATTCCCTGAGCTCAAATATCCTCTTTCATAAATTGCAAGTATTAATGCCCACTTTTCATGGCTGTTCTAACAAATACATATAATAACATGTGAGAAGTACTTCATAAGTTGTCTGAATCATGGGTGACCTTTAAAAAATGGCAGCTCTATTATAGCACATGCTCAATAAATATTTGTTGAATTAATGAATTCAGCAACGATCAGAGAGCCTTTTATGTGTCAGGCATTGTTTTAGGCACTAGAAATACAGCAATGAACAAACCAGTAACAAAGTTCTGTTTTCCTAGAACTTATGCTCTAACAGGAGAAGACAGTCAATAAAAAATACTCAGGAAGTCAGAAGGAGGAACATAAGCAGAATAAAGGGAGCAAGAAATGCTAATGTGAGAAATTGCTATCTTATATAGGATGGTCAGGGAAATAATTACTGATAAGGTGACATTTGAACAGAGAAATAAAGGAAGAGAAGAAGAGAGAATGAGAGAATACCTGGGAAGAGTATTGTAGGTAGAGACTAGCAGTGGCATACATCTTGGAGCAAGAGTATGCTTGGTGAGTGCAAGGAAGCTGGTGTTGCTTAAGAGGGTGATCAAGGGAGAGGGCAGTGAAGAAGAGGTCAGAAAGGCTACAGGTAAGAGACATATCATGTAGGGCCTTCTAGACCATTGTAAAGACTTTGTATTTTTGTTTCTTTGAGTAAGATGAGAAGCCACTGAGGGATTTTGAGCAGAGAACTATCACCATATGGCTTTAATTTCAGAGGATCATGATGGCTTCCAGGGGTAGACAGAATAAATTGTAGTAACTGTAGATGTAAAGGGGCCAAGGAGGCAACAGCAGAACTGGAACTACCATTTAGGAGATTATTTTAGGAATCCAGGGGAGCCATAATGGTGATTTGGGCTAAGGAGACAGAGGTTAAAAGTGATGAGGGTGATCAGAAATCTGTATATATTTTTATCACAGAGCCAATAAGGTTTATTGATGGATAGGCTGCTGGATAAGAAGGAGGAATCAAATATGATTTCAAAGATGAGGGGGGGTCAAAGGAGATAGATGGAATTATCAGTTACAAATACAGGAGAGATTATGGGAAAAGCAATTTTGGGAATTAAAAATTATAAGTTAGGTTTTAGACAAACCACTTCATAACGCCTACTAGCTATCCAAGCCAAGATGTTGAGCAAGTGATCAGATGTATGATTCAGGAGTTCAGGCAAGAGATCTGGGTAAAGACATAAATTTAGGAGTCATCAAAATACCATATGATTTCACTCATATGTGGAATCTAAGAAACAAAACAAATGAAAAAACAAACAAAAAGCAGAATCAGACCCATAAATACAGAGAACAAATTAATGGTTGCCAGAGGGAAAGGGGGTAGGAGGAAGGGCAAAATGGGTGAAGGGGAGTAGGAGGTACAAGCTTTCAGTAATGGAATGAGTAAGTCATGGGAAAAAAAGGCACAGCACAGGAAACATAGTCAATGATATCATAATAGTGTTGTAGGGTGACAGACGGTAGGTATACTTGTGCTGAGCATAGCATAATGTACAGAGAGGCTGAATCACTGTGTTGTATACCTGAAACTAATGTAACATTGTGTGTCAACTATATTCAAATAAAAAAAATTACAGAGAGTTTAGGAGTCATCAGCTGATATGTGGTATTTTAAGCCATAAGACTAGATGAAATCATCAAGTATGTAATGCTAACTGAGAAAAAAAGAACTTCCAAGACCAAACTCCAGGATACTTCAATGTCTAGAAGCCAAGGAAATGAAAGTGAAACAGTAAAAGGTGACCTGGAAAGGAAATTAAGAGAAAGTGGTTTCGTAAAGCCAAAGGAAGAATGAATTCAAGAAGGCTTGAGTGGTCAATGTGTTAAAAGTTGCTGGTATTATGACTTAGTCATAGAGAGTGGAGACATAGAACACTTTTGTCATAGAGTATATTCTGCTATAGAGTCAACAGTTCTGGGTTAAAATCCATCAGCTTCTTCCTCTGCCAAATGTGGATATGAATTCCTGAACATTATCTTCTAAGGTTGCCATGGGTCCTGTATAAAATAATAGTTGTGAAGACATTTGGTGAAATGCTTTATTTACTACTCAACCATATATAACACCAGCTCTATGCCAGGACCTGATCTGGGAAATGGGGACAGAGATAACACAACATACTTTGTAATTCTCTGCCCTTAGGGAGATCCCAGTCTGGTTTGTGTGTGTACGTGTGTGTGTGCATTATGCCAATACTACGGTATGTGCAGTTCTGGATGAATACCCAGAACATTACAGTAGCACAGAAGAGGGTAAGAGTAAGTGGGATTGATAGTAAAATGGCAGCCCCAAGAGGCCACAAAAATTGGAAAGGAGGGAAGATTCTTAGGAGCTCATTTCTCAAGCATGTATCATGGAACTGGCAGAGTAGGCCCCTGAAATGCCAGTCATTTTTATCTTCCTCACCTTCTGACTCACTTGAAGCATCTGCACTGTTGGCTAAATCAATACTTTCTCCTTGACCCAAGCAATTGATTTTCACAATATCGTTCTTTGTCACAGGTAGACGACTAAGAAGTAGAAACACATAAAGACTGTTATACAGAGAGGAAACAAAAGAGAACAAGGGCTAGCTGTTTGCTTGTAGAAGTGGATTACTGGGTGGCAGTGAGTTGGGGATTCTTGGCCAGAGGAGGATTGAGAAAAGAAGAAATTTAGGTAGCATCCCAATAGGCTACTGGCATTGCTGGATTCGCTGCCATTGGTAAGACAGAAGGAATTCATGTGCCAAGTTCAGGACAAGGCAGGTGACAGCAGTCCGAGGACAAGGCAGGCAAACAAGCTACGTTCCATCAGTTTGACAAGAGAGGCCAGAACAACAGCAGTCTGAGTGGCACAAAACTTACCCAAAGGCCAAGGTCACTGCTGCACAGCTACTTCTCCTAAGAGCAGGAGCCACTTGACAGCAACTTACAAGCTCTGCACATCTACGTCTGACAAGGAGAAATCCCAGTCCTTCCAAAGACCAGTTATTCTCAACCCTGGCTACACATGAGAATAATCTGGGACATTAAAAAAAATAATAACAATGCCTGAGCATAGCTTCTGATTCAGTGGAGCAGAAGCAGGCAATTCGGTATTTTTCTAAGTAGTCCAATGAGCAGCCCTTGTCAAGAACCACAGCCTTAAACTATCCTAAAAAGCAACCTGGTGCACTTGAAAGATCCCTGACCTTGTTATTGCTTTCTTCCTTTCTTTCGTTCACTCATTCAGGAAGTATTTACTGAGTGTTACTATGTACTATAGACCCAGGTTAAAATCACAACTCAGATACTTAGCAGGTGTGTGATTTGGGGCACATTACTGCTGTTAACTTCAATTTCATCAAAATGAGAAAAATAAAACTATGTACTTTACAGAATTGTTTAGAAGATCACCAAAAATTATACACTAGAAATGCTTTCAAATAATATGCATTTGGTAATTGTACATTTCCCCACACTTTTTCTTAATGAATTGGAAAGGGGAAAGGTTGGGTGTAGGGAGAGAAAGCAGAATGGAAAGAGCACTTGTTCAATGACTCGGGGGAAGCAGTACCACATCAGCCTACTGATGGTCATTGTGTTTCTGTGACACTTAGGACCCTGCTTTGTTCTTGTGGCTAAGACCTCCCCCCAGTAAACAATCCTTTTGAGTCTGGAGTCCTGCCTTGCTCCCAGAAGTCATATAGGACCTGGGTTGCTCAAGTCCTGCTACTTAACTATGCATGGATCTGCCTGACTCTCTCTGCACAGGTCTGCACTTGGCAGGACTGGAAGGGCACAGATTGCATGGGGGCAGACTTACGTTTAGGCTGGTTCAATCACTTATGAGCAAGCCACTTAACATCTGAGCCTCTGTTTCTTCATTTTTATATTGAGGATAAGATTATTGACTTGGCTCACAGACTCTGGATTTAAGCATCCTGGGTTTGAGTTCTGATTTTGCCACTGTTACCACTATTATAGAGATATAATAGTATGTACCTTACGAGCTATTATGAGAATAAAATAATCCATTCAAGGTACTTGGAACATTATCTGGCATACAGTAGGTTTTCAGTGAATATTAGCTGTTATTATTATTTCTGTTATTATTGTCATCACCTCTTTGACTGTCCATGGAAGCCTATGAGCAGCTGAGTAGCCCAGCCACCAGTATATGCACCAACACACAGAGAGCTAATTAATCCATTAAGGCAGCAGCTTCAATGACAGCTGGGAATGTGTACAAATCATGTTGTTTTTTCCAGACCTGTCATCTCACACAAGATAATGGCTCCCAGGCGGGCCCAGTATTCTGTATGATGTTCCTGGGGAACTCCCACAGGGGTTTCAGGTGGCATGAAAGATGGGATCTTTACGAGAGCTTTTCAGAGAAGGGAAAATAAATGACCTCATAGCATCCCTTCTGACTCAGCCTGTGCCTCTGTGACTCACCATGTGGCCATTTTGTGCCTTGAATGCCTAACTGTTGAGGTCTGAACAATAGATTAAGGTCCAAAGGAGCTTACTGGCTGACTTAGTAATGATCACTGTTGGTAACCACTCTCCTGCAAACAGCAGTTCACAGTTTACAAAATCTTTTCACACATATTGTTTCATTTGATTCATTCATTCATTCATTTACTGAAAACTCACTGCGTATTTACTATGTGTCAGGCTCTGTGTGAAGTAATAGTCAACAAAATATTACGTTTAAGCACTCAGGGTATGCTAGTAAACAAGACTCCAGATGTGAATCATAATAGGCCCCAGCAGTTTAAAATCAAATGGGACAGAAATGGAGCACATGAAAGAATAGAAAAAGTACAGTTCCTGTGTTGGAACCAGGGCATGTGTGGGCAGGGTACAAACAAGAGAGTGACACTTCTATCTGGGAGGAGGTAGATACGAAAGACTTCATACCTGTGACTTTCATACTTTCAGACCAACTCTTAAGTTCCAACTGATCCTGCTGCTATACCTGAGTCAGTCCTGGCACCTGGTTCTCCCAGAGGATGGAGGCCCACCCATATGCCTCATTTCTGAGCAGTGCCTATTCCTTGGTTTTTCTAAGTCTCTATGTCATACTGTGAGTGGTCATTAAGGCTCAGAGTTTTCATAATATGGCTGCCAGCCCATAATCTTGGCTACATTTCTTGATAAACATAATAACTTCTACTCTTTGAATCCTGCTGAATTACTGAATATTAAATGAGATCATGAATGTAGAAATAATGCCAATGATAGAAGGGAACTTTATCGAATGCCTGATATACTTTGATGTACAGACATCAGGTACTTTATGCAAATTTTTGCCCATCCTCACACATTTTTTTCCTACAAATAGATACTAAGCCCTCCATTTTACTTAAAAAGTTCAGTGACTTGTCCAAGGTCTATAAGTAATAGGCAGTTGAGTTTGCCTATTGCAAAAATCCTTTTATTATTATGTGACTATATCACATTGCCTATCTAAAGTGAAAATATATAAATACATACATACAACTAGAGAGCATCTATCATGTGCCAGGCATCAAGATAGGCATTTTTAATAAAATTCACAAAAACCATAGAGATATTATCTTTTATAAAAATTAAAAAAAAAGGCAACANTCCAAGGTCTATAAGTAATAGGCAGTTGAGTTTGCCTATTGCAAAAATCCTTTTATTATTATGTGACTATATCACATTGCCTATCTAAAGTGAAAATATATACATACATACATACAACTAGAGAGCATTTATCATGTGCCAGGCATCAAGGTAGGCATTTTTAATAAAATTCACAAAAACCATAGAGATATTATCTTTTATAAAAATTTTAAAAAAAGGCAACGGATGCTCGAGGATGATGAAAAAATCAAATAGTTTGTTGACGGTAGAGACTGGGTTTGAACCCAGGTTGTTTTAGCACAGAAGTCATTGCCCTTCCACTCTTTCTGAGACTCATGGTCTAGTTTTGGTTGTCCTGCTAGCTTACCAGTTGCTTTCCTTCTAGGGGACTCAATTTCCCCATCTGAAAAAGTATGATCTCTAAGAGTTGTTTCAGCTTTGGTGTTCTCAGGTTTTAAGATGTGAACCTTAGATGAAAGGCAGACAAAAAGATATTCCAAACTGAGAAAATCAGGGCTACAGCATTGTAAAGATCAGGTAACATTTAGGAAATGTCAGGCATATTATGGGTCTGGAGTTAAAGTAACTCCCTTCTTTGGATTGGGGATCAGAGAAGGTTTCATTTACATTAGATCTTGGAGGACGAGGAGGAGTTTGAAATGTTAAAAAGATGAGCATTATTTCAAGAAAAAGGGAAATACATATAAAGGACTCAGAAGCCTGCAATTACTCAGTATGTTTGGAGAATGGTGATTTGTCTGTTGTGGCTTTGTCCTAGGGAGGAGCAGAGGAATCAAGGGAGAGAGGTTGTGAAGGCAAATTTCACTGCAGTGGTAGCAGTGGTTTTAGTCTGATTTGGGGAGCTGTCTGATCATACATGGCAACTTTTTTTTTTTCATTTCTGATGATCTTTTATTTTATTTATTTTTATTTTATTATTATATTCTGTTAGTTACCATACAGTACATCTCCGGATTCCAATGCAAAGTTCGATGCTTCATTAGTTGCATATAACACCCAGTGCACCATGCAATACGTGCCCTCCTTACTACCCATCACCAGTCTATCCCATTCCCCCACCCCCTCCCCTCTGAAGTCTTCAGTTTGCTTCTCATAGTCATACATGGCAACTTTTGCTCCTAATCTTCATTAAAGTACCACACAGGTCCTGACAATTTGAGGTTATATACCTAAGTTGGAGTAGTACTTTTTTTTAACAGAGCGAATACTTAAAACAGCTAGACAATTGCATTCTAAACACCCACACATACGCACACACAAATGCATAGACACACATCTGCCTTTTTATGTGGTCAGATCAAAAGAAAGACATGTGGATGTACCTTCTGAAGATATTTTTATTAATTCTGCTGTTGATCATAAGAGAGCTACGTATTCAGGGTATAAACTGGTGATGGAGAACATTGGCTCTTGTTTTATTGGTATTGTGAGAGTTCTTTGTCTTGCTGAAGCTTAAGGATATACATCATCATTATACTCCCTTAGGAGGTGCTATGGAAATGCCCAGAGGCCTTATATGTCTTCTGTAGGATGTATGAAAAAGCCTCTGGCTAACTTTCAGACTACATCTCATATGGGCAATGGGCAAGATCCTCATCATTGGTGGCTTGAAGCCTATATACATACAGAATACTGGACTACCAATGAGAGGTTTTATGGCTGGGCCAAAGTTCATGTTTTCCACTTTTCCCCACGTCTTTTGCTTTTTCTATGAAATAGAAAAATATATATTCAATATATTCACAAATATATTCAAGTCTCACAACGTGAAATCCTCAAAATCCTCCGTTTTACATCTTCTCTAAGTAAACAGAATATCTCTTCACTTCACATACATTCCATCAAATTGTTGCCTGTAACTACGGCTTCCACTTCTCTGGTTCCTTAACCTGAACTGGGTGCTACTTCCATGTCCCCTGAGATCATTCTCAAGAAGCCAAGCAATGATTCTATTGATGCTAAATCTTCATTTTATTTTTTAAATACTATTTCAGTGTTTGACCCTTTTCACCATTCTCTCCTTAAAACTCCCTCTACCTTTGGCTTCAATGACACTGCTCCATCTCACTCTCCTTCACTCATTTTTCGTAATCTACCCATCGCTTAAATTCTGATGTTTTCAAAGTCCCTCTCTCTCAACCTGAAATTTCTCCATCCACTTACTCATTTATCCATTCAGTATACATCCAATGAAGACCTGTAGAAATGAATCTGACCAGATCCCTGCACTCAAATAGCTCATAGTCTAGTGGGGAGAGAAATATGCAAACAGATAATCCTAAACAGACTTAGATACTGTTTTTTCTTCATTCTGTTGGATGAAGATGATGCAGTCTGAAGACAAAGGCAATATTAGCAGAGGCCTTCTGTTTCTTCCAGCCGGGTAAAGAAAGATGACTTACATTTACCTATATTTGAACACATTTTGAAAGCCCACCTATCATGTCAGATTTAAGTATCCAAAAAATAATCACTCATTGATATTAAAATTATTCTATCATTTGATCACTTGGTCCATTCCATTGCATCATATATGGGAGGCAGCACACAGTAGAGGAAAGAACACTGCTTTTAGGAAAAAACAGACTTGAGCAGGAATTCAGGCTTCATTTGAAACAATCTGTATTATTTCAGAGAGGTTACTCATGAATGCTCAAAATCTTTGAACTTTGTTTTCCTCATCTATAAAATGCACATAATATTTTCTTATAAAACTGTTATGAGGATTTGATACAAGAAGCACCTTACACAATTCCTGGCACTTAGTATTAAGAATGGACATCAGCCTGAGCTTTCTTCTATTCCAAATGTGGGACTAACTCAAAAGGAAGACAGAATGTGGGCAATCAAGTATGTATTTCTGCTCAGGTAACGAGGCGTGATGCATTGGAAAAAGGGCCTAAGATAGCATTGTTTTAAATAAAAGTCCTAAATTCCCTCTCAATTTCCTTGTTCAAATCACTTAAGGGGAGACTTCTGTAGTTCTGCTAATGAAGTCATCCTCAAAATCACTTTCAGACAGACTATTGCTCAATAATAAACTAACTGCATGATAATACACGCACCCGAGCCCCCAAGTTGGGTGATTTTTTAAGATCAGAATCCATACAAACAGTCATTGAGAGTCTTAAGGGGGTCATTTGCGAAGATTGGGTTTCTCCAAAAGAAAACAATATACCTGTTTTATTCTCTTTATTTTGCCAGCTCATCAAGAAGAAAACGATGAAAAAACCCCTGCTAATGCCTATGGTACCATTCATCACAGGGAATTTTATGGCAGAAAAATGTTTTCAATTTATAATGGCAGTAATAAGTGACATTGGGCAAAGGCTGAAAGAGACTTTTTTCTTCTACCAGGAGTCAGCTAGGAATAGAAGAGGGATGTAATCATTACTCATCCCTGGATGCTGAATGTTCAAAGGCATCTTATACAACAGCATGCATTTTATTACCCTGCTATACACCAGGCAGAAAAATTTTACCAAATTTTTCCCATGCCCTGTTTATCATAACTGAGTCCAATTAAGGTCACACGGTGGGCAAAAAGGGAGAGTCTTCTCCTTGTCAGAACTGCAAGGCTTACTTTGACAAGTCCAATGAAAGATCCTAAGAACGGAGCCATCTTGTATTGTTTGGTTAAAAAAAATGCACTTTAAATGACTCTAGCACTGAGGAAACACACACACACACACACACACACTCACACACACCCTCATTGTCAGAGTTTTCTCATAAATGGAATGCAGTGGTAGAAAACTCGCTGAACACTATTTCCAAGACCCAAGACATTCCTCATGCTCTCTTGTTGAACTTCCCTATCTGTCGATGGGAAGTCACCAAGATGTGTGAGTACTTACTATCACCATGACCATACTGCAATTCTGTCCCTAAGGCCCCATATCATCTTCATCACCAAACTTCATTCATCATTCACTATTTGTTCATTCATTTACATTTACTAGAAAACTCAAATCAGCAAATATTTATTATATGACAACGTGTCAAGCATTAAAAATATAACAGTGATTATGACATGACCCCCTATGTTTTGAGCAGGGTCCCTAATTTGGTAGAGTAGATAACTGAGTAAACAATCATACCACTGAATGAATGCACGATAAGAACTCCGCTAGAGGGTATGCTAGGTATTGAGATTCAGAGGTAACAGGAGGGAAGAAACATTTAGCATGAAGGGGCTGAGAAAATGCTTCCCGGAGGAGATGACTTTCTTTTAAGTTGAGCTGTAATGCATGAGTGGATATTTTCTAATAGGAAGTGGATAGAAAAACAATGATAGGCAGGAGAAGGAATAAGATGTACAATGGAAAAATATATGAAACAGCATGGCATGTGCACAGAACAGAAAGTATGGAGCTTAGCTGAAGGACAAACCTGAGGGTGTTGACTAAATTACTTATGATAGGTAAAGTGCTGTTCTGTGTGCTCTGGAGTCACAGATATGAAAACACATAGCCATTGATTTCAAAGAGCTACTACGCTTCACACTCTGGGAAACTACCTTCATTGGCATGTATTCCTTGCCAGGCAAGTCACTTGACTCAGCTTTGTTGTGTTTTTGTTTGTTTTTTGGTTTCTGTGTGTATTTTTGTTTTGTTTTGTTTTGTGTTTGGTGGTCTGTTTTATTCTTTGACACACCTAAATTAAGAGAGAGTAAAACATGTGAAAATATGGGGTCAGCAATCTCTCTATCAGAGGGAACAGGTACAACCCTAAGAAAGAAATGTTCCTAGGTATCCAAGGAAGAGCCAAAAGGTCAAGAAACTGGAACAGAGTGAGGAAGGAGAAGAATGGTAAGAAATAAAATTAAAAAAACAACTTGGGGGCCAGATCATGTGAGATTGCATGAGCCATATATGGTAAAAGTTTTGGATTTTATTCTAGGTGAATGATAAGCCACGGGGGAGGGTGAAAACAGGGAAATTAAATTATTTGACTCTCATTTTAAAATGAATAATCTGTCTGCTGTATGGAGTATAGACTGCAGGGTGGCATAAATGAAGGAAGGGACTGTTAGGAAAGGAGTATCTTCATGATAGGATGATTAGGACTTGAGCTAGAGCAGTAATGATGGAGGAGATGAGAAATCAGGACATATTTTGAATATCATTACTTAACTGCCCCTCCCCCATGTTACTTCACTTCTCAAATGCCCAAATTGTTCATTCTACAAATTGAGAAACTAAGGCCTAGAGGGGAAGCACTTGTCCAAGGCCATGCAGTGGCTCCATGGCAGAGAAAGACCTGCCTCCTCTTTTTGGCCTCCCAGTGTTTTCCACCACCTCCACCCCAAGTCAATTCCATTGTTTTTCGTAGCCTGCAATACCATCTTCCTGGTGGCATTTTAAGAAAACCAGACGGCATTCAGCAGAAAGTCTGCCCAGCATCAAGACAAACCAGGACTTTGATGTGCTCCAACTGGAGCAGAAAAGAAGTGTGGAAAATACCAAGCAAATGTTTGGACTCAGAATCCAAAATAACATGTACTTAACTTTGCAATTTAAAAAGTTAAATTCAAACATGTGTCTTGTTGGTTTTCCAGAAAATGTAGAATCTTGTAGCATAAAATTAAATAAACACCAGCCCCAACTTGTGGTCTCTCCCTTCCTTCCTCCAGAGTGTTTTTCTTTCTTTCTTTCTTTTTCCAATTATTTTCAAACTCCCTCATTCCCCAAATTAGTAACTTTCCATATGTTTGGACTCATAAGGCAACTGGTTCACACTGGTTAATATCATAACACACAGGGAACACACTCATTTCCTAGTCATATTATACATATTCAGTCCTCTGGACCTTTACTCCTGCTGTTTCTGTCTGGTAGGCTTCCCAATGCCCTTTCTTTGTCCGAAAATACTTTGCAGCCTCCTTCTTCTAAGGCTATTACCCAATTCTTCTTGTCATTTAACTGAGTACTTTATTCATCTCAAATCTCATTGCAAATCTTCAGTGCCTTCATCTTTACAGTGGAAATAAAAATATTTCTACCTGCCTCACAGAGGTTGCAAAGATTAAATTAATGAATATCCATAAAATTGCTATGAAAAAGGTAAAATGCTCAACTGTTAGCATTAATTTGTCTTCCTTCCTTCTTTCTTTCCTTCCTTCCTTCCTTCCTTCCTTCCTTCCTTCCTTCCTTCCTTCCTTCTTTCCTTCCGGTCTTTAGNTTCTTTCCTTCCTTCCTTCCTTCCTTCCTTCCTTCCTTCCTTCCTTCCTTCCTTCCTTCCTTCTTTCCTTCCGGTCTTTAGCTAAAAATACCCTTTCTTTGTTGGGGAGGGGAGGTTCCCCAACTATATAAGTGCAACAGACATTTGCAATCAGCTACCTGAGGGCTAAGATAAGTAATAAGTGCACCTGTTCAGAATCTAAGGCCAGTCTGGGGCCTGTTCCTGGAGGGGCAGGCCCTTTACCATGTCTAAGTCTTATTCACTTCTCCATTCCACCAAAAAACATCAGCTACTGATACTCTTAAAAATACCTTGGGTAGACAGAGAAAGACAAATACCATATGATTTCACTTATATGTGGAAGCCAAAAAACAAAACAAATGAACTAACAAAACCAACAAACTCTTAAATACAGAGAAAAAAACTGGTGGTTGCCAGAAGGAAGGTGGGTGAGGGATGGGTGAACTGGATGAAAGGGATTAAGAGGTATAAATTTCCAGTTATAAAACAAATCACAGAGATGAAAAATTCAGCATAGGGAATATAGTCAATAGTACTTTTAATATATATAATAATTGCATTGTAATAATATTGCATGGTAAGAGATGGTGACCATACTTATCATGGTAAGCAATGAGTCATGTATAAAATTGTCAAATTGCTATATTGTACACCTGAAACTAATATAACATTGTATATCGGATACACTTCATTTTTTTTAATGTTTTTTATTACATTATGTTAGTCACCATACAGTGCATCCCTGGTTTCTTTTTTTTTAAATTTATTTTTCAATGATTTTTTTATTATATTATGTTAATCACCATACAGTACATCCCCGGATTCTGATGTAAAGTTCGATGATTCATTAGTTGCGTATAACACCCAGTGCACCATGCAATACGTGCCCTCCTTACTACCCATCACCGGTCTATCCCATTCCCCCACCCCCTCCCCTCTGAGTCCCTCAGTTTGTTTTTCATAGTCCATAGTCTCTCATGTTTCATTCCCCCTTCTGATTACCCCCTCTTTCTTTATCCCTTTCTTCCCCTACTGATCTTCCTAGTTCTTATGTTCCATAGATGAGAGAAATCATATAATTGTCTTTCTCTGCTTGACTTATTTCACTTAGCATTATCTGCTCCAGTGCCGTCCATGTTGCAGCAAATGTTGAGAATTCGTTCTTTCTGATAGCTGAGTAATATTCCATTGTATATATGGACCACAGCTTCTTAATCCAGTCATCTGTTGAAGGGCATCTCGGCTCCTTCCATGATTTGGCTATTGTGGACAATGCAGCTATGAACATTGGGGTGCATATGGCCCTTCTCTTTACTACGTCTGTATCTTTGGGGTAAACACCCAGTAGTGCAATGGCTGGGTCATAGGGTAGTTCAATTTTTAACTTTTTAAGGGACCTCCACACTGTTTTCCAGAGTGGCTGTACCAACTTGCATTCCCACCAACAATGTAGGAGGGATCCCCTTTCTCCACATCCTCTCCAACAATTGTTGTTTCTTGCCTTGTCTATCTTTGCCATTCTAACTGGCGTAAGGTGGTATCTCAGTGTGGTTTTGATTTGAATTTCCCTGATGGCTAATGATTTTGAACATTTTTTCATGTGTCTGTTAGCCATTTGTATGTCTTCATTGGAAAAGTGTCTGTTCATATCTTCTGCCCATTTTATGATTTGTTTATTTGTTTCTCGTGTATTGAGTTTGAGAAGTTCTTTGTAGATCTTGGATACCAGTCCTTTATCTGTGGTGTCCTTTGCAAATATATTCTCCCATTCCGTGGGCTGTCTCTTAGTTTTTTTGACTGTTTCCTTGGCTGTGCAGAAGCTTTTTATTTTGATGAAGTCCCACAAGTTCATTTTATCTTTTGTTTCTCTTGCCTTTGGAGATGTGTAGTGAAAAACGTTGCTCTGGCCGATGTCGTAGAGGTTGTTGCCTATGTTCTCCTCTAGAATTTTGATGGATTCCTGTCTCACATTGAGGTCTTTCATCCATTTGGAGTTTATTTTTGTGTATGGTGTGAGAGAGTGGTCAAGTTTCATTCTTTTGCATGTAGCTGTCCAATTTTCCCAGCACCATTTATTGAAGAGACTGTCTTTTTTCCACCGGATGTTTTTTCCTGCTTTATCAAAGATTAGTTGCCCAAAGAGCCGAGGGTCCATTTCTGGGTTCTCTATTCTGTTCCATTGGTCCATGTGTCTGTTTTTGTGCCAGTACCATGCTGTCTTTGTGATCACAGCTTTGTAGTACAGCTCGAAATCTGGCATTGTGATGCCCCCAGCTTTGTTTTTCCTTTTCAACAATTCCTTGGAGATTCAGGGCCTTTTCTGGTTCCATACAAATTTAAGGACTATTTGTTCCAGTTCCTTGAAAAATGTCATCACAACCTGACAGAGGTTGTAAAGATTAAATTAATGAATATCCTTTTCTCCCAACTCAAGGAAAAAAAGAAAAACCCTCAACATTTCAATAACAGGCCTGGTGCTTCACGGCCAGGAAATGGCAACCTTCTTCTTCTCACTGACTGCAATGAGCTTTAAAGGGTGAATGGTTAATAAGAAAAAGAGAAAACTGAAACGACCTTGGGTCACTGTAGGTGTTTAGGAAAGTGATGATTTGACTGTTGTAGGAACAAATGGTTGCTAAGTCTCTGAATACAGACAACAAAATTTCAGGAACTTGTAGGTCTTTGTCAAGCTATCCTATGCATGAACTAAACTCTAGACAGCTGTCAAGTGAAACCAAAGTCACAAGTCTGTTTTCTTCTGTTCCATCACATCAGTCCATTAATGCTTACCCCCTCTGAATCTCCATTTCCTTATCTCTAAGATGGAGTTAATAGTATCTACCTTATAAGATTGTCATGATGGTTCAATGGGAAGATGTATGGAAAGCTCTTTGCCCATTTCTGCATTATAATGATGATAAAATAATAATGCCTAACACTCACCGAGCACTTACTATGTGGTAAGCAGATTCTAAGCATACTACTTATATTAATTAATCTCATCTTCAACACAAGTCTTTGAGGATTATTATCATCTCCATTTGCAGATAGGGAACAGAGGCACAGAAAGGGTTAATTACTTGCTTAAGATCATACAGCTTCACAGTGATAGAGGAGATTCCACCTAGGAAGTCTAACTCCATAACTTGAACTTAACCACTGCAGTGACCTGGCTCCAAATAAGTAGGAGACTTAATTGTTTTTATAAATGAGATCAGCACCAAAGAGGAGAGAAGCAAGTGTGGTGTCTTAGAAGGTCTCACAATCCTCAACAGCAGGCAGTCCCACTGAGATGATCCAGAACAGAGAAATACCTGATGGTTCCCTTCAAAATGGCTCCCACTGACAGAAGCCTGGATCTCCACACTTTGCTCTTTGGCATTAATTAAAACAAAGGAGTTAATCAAGATAAACTTCCACACCTGCCCAGAACCAGCCTGGAAGTTTATCATGTCTAAATATGTTTCTCATGCATTTACTGCAAATTAGTTTCTGAAAGTGAATTTCAAGGTCTAGTGACTCTGAAGTTCCCTAACGCCGTTTTCATTAAGTTTTCACAAATGATCTACTGTTGCATTATTCTTTTATAGTGCAAATTTAAGGCCCCACTATGAAAAGCAATTATGCTGTCAGAAAAGTGTATTTTGACTTATTAAAAAATCTGAAAGGTTTCAGAAAACTATTTATTTAGGTTCTCATTGGGAGGGTATTGTGACAGTCCTCAGAAAGAAAGCACTTTTCTGTTGCATACTATTGGGAGTAGCCTAAGAAAGCCCTTCTGCAAGTATATGTGGAGTAGTAGAACAAGCACAGTGCAGGGCATCAAGAAACCCTGAGTGTTACTCCTGGAAGAGAAGCGTCGGGCCTCCCTGTCCTCATCTGAAAAATAGAAGAGTTCTTCACAGTAATTTCTAGAGTAAAAGGAACATAGAGATTCTATGATTATAGCTGCTTGTAAGGAACATAGAGATTCTATGATTATAGCTGCTTGTAATGAGCACTTACCATGTCTTATACAGAGTTCTAATAGGTATATGTCCAACCCTGAGAGATAGACCACATTATTCCCATTCTTTAGATAAGTAAACTGAAGCTTAAAAAGTTCACATGGCTTATCCAAGTTCACTCACTACATGCTAAATTTGCTACCCCTATTGAGTATTCTAAGGAATGCTATTCAGAGAGAAAAAGAACATAGAATAAACTACTGAGGCATTCAACAATGTGGATGGTTGACTGACAGAAGTTAGATATAAAAGACTTCATACTATATAACTTCATTTATATGAAGTTCAAGAACAGATATAGATATAAGAGTTTCCTATGGAGTGATGGACAGTGAATGGAAAAGAGCTACACAGGAGTTTTCTGGGAGTGATGAATATATTCTAAGTATTGATTGGGATGGTTACACAGGTGTAGACATCAAAGCCCAAGGAATCCAAAGTTTAAATTCAGTGCATTTCACTGCATATAAACTTCAAGAAAAGTGTATATGGCTGGTGGGCAGCTTGTTTGGCTTCTGAGTCCTATGCACAGATGCCTATCTGCAAAGACTCTGTTCCTCCTAAAATATATAAGCCTGGGGCAAGCGTGTCCTCCTTTGTCCTTCCTTGGGCTCTTCTCTGTCAGGTGTTCCTCCACCTACACAGATCTCTGGTGCTAGGGAAGACCTCTGCACTGAGAGAATCAGTGTTTGAAGTCTGTGTTTGTACTTTCTTCCTGAATGACCTTAAGTAAATCATGCCTTTTCTTAGGAGTTTCCTCCTTTTAAAAAAAGGGTTTGAATGTAGTAGCTTCTCTCACTTTGTACTAAGATGATTGTTTCACATCAAGCTCCCATGCCTGGTTTCTTTCATTATAGAAAGCTTGACAGAATGCAGGAAAGATGCAAAAACTACAGGGAGATGGTCCAGGTGGGATATGGATTTAGTACATCCGCATTCTCTCATATGGTCATTATCACTGAAATTGTGTGAAAAGTAAAACAGTAGGATAAGGACCCAGATTAAGATTCCAGTTTAGTTCCCAGTCATCGCTGGGATCAGTATTCAGCTGTATGTTATCAAGCTTACTTTGGTATGCCCTCTCTGTTTTAGACATCGCCCAGTGCCCTAAATGGATGGTTCCTCATCTCATTCTCACAACAATCTTGTGGAGTAGTATCATTATCCTATTTTATAGGTGAAGACATAAATGCTCTGAAGGGTTAAATAATTTGCCTGAGGTTACATGGCTTTCCTATGGTGTAGCTGGAATCTGATTTCCTAAATCTTTACACTGAACTTCTATTTTAACAGACAGTGTCAACCTAAAGTTACCCTATGGCAAGCAAGGTTAAGAGTCTTAGTTTGTGACCAAGATCAGTGATCAGTGATAACACAAGGGTTAGAAAGACTTTGGCAGACATTATCTTTGAGAAACATTGTGGATCAAAAGAAAAATACATTCTATATTGGAAGGAAAAGAGAACTATTTTCTTGGCACCTACTATTTGTTAGGCAGTAAGAGGTACAACAGGAGCAGCTAGAAGATTCTTATTTCATTGAATTCTAAAATATCCCATTTGCTATAGGTATTATCAGGCTCTTATAGATCGAATGATTGACCCAGAGTTGACAGACTTAAAACAATCTCTTAATTGAGCACCTAATCCCAACTCTAGTCCATGATGTGTGTGTGTGTGTGTGTGTGTGTGTGTGTGTGTGTGTGTGTTGGGACAGTACATGTGCCCAAAGGAATACAAGTTGAAGTATGGGTGCTAGAGAAATCTTCAAGCAAATTCTTTCCTTTTCAAATTGATATGAATGGTACCAAAAAATTCCCTAACTTGTTTTGGTGATATTTGCATAACATTCATGGTTGTAATTTCAAAACACCAGGCTATCTATTTGAAATGTGGCATAGAAAATAAGACACAGATGAAGTTATTTTATAATATATTTGGATCTGTTTCCTGGCCAGTTAATTGTAGCAATACTAGCTTTCAGAGTAAACTGCCCTATTTGTAGCCTCTTCCAACTTCCTAATAAAATATACAGGAAAGACAAAGAAGTAACAAGAACTTATAATACCCACAACTAGAATGGCAATCAACCTATTGCCAGAAACTGGGAGTTACTTGTATGAACTCTAATACCTGCCAGAGCTGGGTTAAAGAAAATAGTCAGCGGTCTACTTATGCTTTGCCTCAAGAAATAGAACAGGCTCTCCCACCTGAAAGAAGGTAGAAAAACCACTTCACCTCTAGACCACTATCTCGGAGACTTAGGGGCTGTGAGCCATTAAAAACTGGAAGCCATTACTCTACTTCATCAACATTGCTGTTGGAGGCAGACAGAGCACTTTTTCCTTCAATCTCTGCCCAACACCCTCTCTCCCACCAAACACATCTAAAGGTACCTATGCAATGATTCTAGCTCCCGGAAAACATCTAGGCATCCCTGATAACAACAGATGGAACTGAAATCAAGGGCAATTAGTAATGGTGTATTGCATCCTAGGGAATGCTATCCTCATTAGTAAAATAAGGTAGCTGGGCACAAAAAACATAAACTAGTAGCTCTGCCTGCTAGAGCTAGTAGCTTTGGATTCTTGCATTCCTGTTTTTTTTTTTTTTTAATATGCTCCAGAGAATATAGAAATGTATCTTAGAGGAGATCCCATCTTACTATATCACGGACTGGGTGTGTTAGTTCAGATGCTCTGAGAATGGGACATCAAAATAGTATAGATGAGCAATGATTTTAGTAGGGGAAATGCCTGTGGGAAATAATGGGGAGGGACCTGTAGGAGGCTGGGAATGCTGTCAGACTGTGATGCAGGTACTCAAGGCAGGACCTGGAGTGAAGGAGCAAGGGAAGAAAGGAAAGGAGCTTGGGTAAAAGTGTTTTAGACTCAATGAGTTCTAAGGAAAGATCAGGATGGTGAATAGGGAGTCCAAGGGCCAAATTTTACAGCCAGAGGAGTTCCCTATTACCCAGGAACAGGGCAGCCTTAATATCACAATTGAGTTCAGTCTTTGCTGAGAGTGGCCCATGGAAAGCATGGCCTCGGTGCAAACACAGCAGTGGGTTTCAGTGAAGCAGCTGGACTTTTAGCCAATCACTGTTCTTGCATGAGAAACACTTTGATGGCTGCCACATTTAGAATGGGTCTGGCAGTAGTACACAACTTTACTTCGTGCTTTAAACTTGAGGAGGAGATATGAACACTGTGATGGGAAATGCCACATCCTATATTTCGTCAATCGTAAAGACTAGATAGATCCCCATAAATTTTAGCTTTTGAAAAGGTTGGTAAAGGAGAGATTTATGAACCCAAACAGAACTGAGTCTATTAAACATTCTTATCACTTTCTCATTTAACTCCCTCATGTGGTCTATGGAATAAGTGGATGAATCTTTGGGGATGACTATAAAATACTATAAATTTAAATAGGTGGTGACCACAATTACAGCTGCTGTTCTAGATGTGATACAGTTACTGGATGATATCAGTACTATTTCTGGCACCTGGTATAAACTATTGCTTTGGCAAATGTCTTTCTCTTTATCAGTTTCAAGGACTACCAGAAGCAGTTTGTTTTTACCTGACAGGAACTATCACATACATTTCCCATCTTTTTGCAGGGTTATTTTGACCCTCCTGCTTTTTCTCCTAATCTAGTCTGAAGATATCTTGATCATCTTGACATGCTACAGATCAGCCCACTGGACCAATATATTGTATAACAGCAGTATTATAAGAAGGACGTTTCTAGTACCATAGATGCTTTAGAAGACACACGTGTGACAGAAAGTAAGAGATAAACCTCTCTAAAAAAACTAGGAGCCTATTATTTCAGTAAAATTTGCAAGGTGTCTAGGAGTCTGGAGCATATTGAAATATCCCCTCTAAAGTGAAAAATAAATTGCTACACTTCGTAGGATTTACCTCTAAGAAATACGCACAATGATAGGAGTGGGCCTTCCCGGATTTTGGAGGCAACATATACCATAAATGACTGTGTAGTACTGGTCCATTTACTAAGTAACCTGTAATGATGCAAGTTTTGAGTGGAGCTCACAGTAAAAGAAGGCTCTGCAGTAGGACCAGCCTATAGTAAGAGATGCTCTGCATTGGGATCTTTCAACCCAAGAGATCCAAAATGACTGGCAAATGGCAAGCTCCGGTACAACCACCACAGAGCAGTAAGCTAAAGTAAATAAAGTAGTAAGATAAAGACTAAACATCTGACCTTGGGACATCAAGTGATCATGTGGCCTGGGCTGCTCATCAGGAATTATGTGTAATCTGACCCACCAAGCCATAAGCTTGGGTTTACAATCCACCAACCAGTAAGTCCAGTAAGTCCTGAAGGCACAAGTCAACTGTGTGAACAGGTAGCTTGGATTCCTATAGCACCTTTTCCTGCAGCACTGCTTCCTTTCCTTCAGTCCAATGATGGCCTCATAGGAAGGAAGTTCCAGAACTTGGGTCTTGTTTATGAATGATTTTGTGTATCATGCTGGCAACAATCAGAAGTGGACTGCTACGGTTTTACAGTCCTTAATCAGGGGTGTCCTAGAAGACAATAATAGAGTGAAATCCTTCAAGTAGTCAGAACTTTAAGTAGCATATTTGGTTGTTCACTTTGTTTGAACAGATTGATGGCCTTCACTGATTTATAGCCTAATGGTTAGGCTAGATAGATGATCAGGGACTTGTAATGAACAGGATTGGAAGATTGTTGTCAGAGGGATCTGGGCAAGAGTGATGAAAGTGGAATTAGTGGAATGGAAAGAGTGTGAAGATTATGTGAATGCTCACCAAAGAACCCCACTGCAGAGGAGGTTCTCAACAATCAGGTTAAGATAATATATTCTTTGGATATCAGTAAATCCCTTATCGAAGGCCTTGCTCAGCGAGTCAATATAAAAAGAGACCATGACAACAGGGATGGGGGCTGTGCAAGGATTTACAACATGGACTTTTCCAGAATATCTAATCTGCTGGTAGAAGAGACTAACACCGATTCCCAGCTAGTCATCCGGTGGCAGGCTGATTACATTAGATCCCCTTCCATAGTGAAGAAGCCACGATTTGTCCTCGCTGGAATGTACATTTATTATGGATTTGAATTTACCTTCACTGTACTCAATGCCTCTGCCAGTAACATCAATCCATGGATTTACAAAATTCCTTATTCACCTTATGGTATCCCACACAGCATTAATTCTGAAAAATGAACTCATTTTGTTGCAAAAATATGTCAGTAATGGGCTCATTCATATAGAACTTACTGGTCCTAACACATACCTCATTTCCCAGAACAGTTGGCCTGATGGATGTGGAATGATCTAACAAAGATTCAGTTCCAGTTCCAGCTCCAGTTTGGAAACTGAAAATGTGGGATTTTCTCTTATACAATATCATGTGTTTTGAACCCATGACCAACATATGGTGTTATTTCGCACACAGGCAGAATATATGCATCTAAGAGTCCAGGGGTAGAAATGAGATTTGATTCCTCTTATATTACACCTAATAACCCAGTCACAGAAATTTTATATCATCCCAACAACTTTGGGCTCTGCTTGCTTAGGAGGTCTTAGTTCTGAAAGGAACACAATACTAGTTCTGCTAAAGTGAAAGCAAAGGCTACCATCTGACTATTTAGGGTTCCTTATGCTACTAAATCAAAAGGAAAACAATCCATGCTGCTTTATTAGTTGGGGTGACTGATCCCGATTACTAAGGAGGATTTGGGTTGTTGCAACACAATGGGAGCAAGAAGGAATAATTCTGGAACCTAGAACATTCTCTAAGATGCCTTTTAGCACTTCTGTGTCCAGTAATAAATGTTAATGGAAAAGTACTACCCAATAAAGTTTCACTGAGGACGCATACCCTTCAGAAATAAAGATTCGGGTCACTGTACCAGGTAAAGAACATGCAAAAAGCTAAGAAATTTGCTGAGAATAAAGGGGGAATAGAAAGGGTAATTGAAAAAGGATGTTATAACTATCATCATACCCTTTGACCAGTTAGAAAATGAGTACTGCTGCAAATACACATCTCTTCTTCCTTGCTTGTTATGGGTGTGTGTGTGTGTGTGTGTGTGTGTGTGTGTGTGTGAATTTATTTCTTCCTCCTTGCTCCTTTGCCTTAATATATTACATAAAATTCATTGTTGGTGATTACTTTAAAGTTATCCTTTAGATTACATATTATTCAAATGGGACTATGATTAAAAGAGATAACATGACCTCACCTAGAGATGGATGCAGTGACCATTGGAAATTTTATCTTTCCCTTTTGAAAAGACTGTGAGAACATCTATTTATCTATCATCTATCTATCTATCATCTATCTATCTCTATCTATCTATCATCTATCTATCATCTATGAAAATTAGCTGCATCTTCCAAGGTGAAAGGATAAAGTGGACATATTTTGTTGTATGTGTGTAGAAAGGTATATACAGATGAGAAGTAACCAGAGAGATGGATTATGCCAGTTATTTACCTATTGTCTTTCAGTTCCAATTCCACCCTTCAATACTCTGCTTTATAATGTGACAAACTACATTGCCCAGATTTCTTTTCTATCTGGCTTCCTGTTGGGTTCTGCCGATAACTAAAGGGAAATTGGAAGGTGGGAAGAAGAGGGGAGAAGACTGCTTTTCTGCTTTCTGTGTTTGTTGGCTCCAGCTTCCAATTCTTTTTTGTTTTTGTTTTGACGCTCCTAGAACCAAACTCTCCATGCGTCTCAGAAGTACCAGCCACAGACAGGCAATGCTTCCTCCTCAGAGAAATGAATTCAGGGCTACCGAGTCCCTCTCTAAGGTCCTAGGTTCTGATAACCCCAACTCATCCCTTTTGTTCCCCTAAGCCCAGCAGTGACAGCAGCTTCCTGCAAGTATAAACTCTGGGTTATCTCAATGTTCCCTTTTTGCACTTTTAGCTCTCCACATGTGGTAATAATTTTCATATACTAAACCCTTCTGTTGAAATGGTGTAATTTAGATTCCTAAGTGAATCTAAATGACCCAGTCATGTAGAGATATGTGTAGCAGCAGAGTTAAAGAAGATCCCATGAGACAAGGCAATGGCTAAATTGCCTTAATTAATACCTGCAATGTTTTCACTCAGTTTGTTTTTGTTTTGAGGATAAAGAGTAAAAGAACCAAAGAATACCTGTGTACTCAAAGATAAATAATTAAACACCTAGCTGTAAAAGAGCTGACAACAAATTTGTGCCCTTTATAAATGGAGATCTTGGTGTATGGTCTGTTTAGTAACCATCAAAATAATTTAACCCCACTTGGCAAAAGCTAGAAAACATTGATGACTCCTCCCTTCTCCCATTAACTATGTTCTGATTTATAAACTAAAATCCTACATTCCAATTGGACCCATAATGCACTCTATGGGTGTGTATAAATACGCACTGGTCTATAAATAAATATCTCTGCTTTCCTCAAATCACTGACCTGCATCCTAAAACTGTGATTTTTCAAATCTTGTGGCACAGAATATTTTGAAGTAGAATTCATTAACTCATCCTTTCAACAAATATGTATTGCATGTCTACTATGTTTTAGTGGACTGTGCTAAGGAATCGGCATATAGAAGGAGCAGAAACTGGTATGTTCCCGCCCTCAGAAGCTTAGTCTATTGAGGAGATAGACATCAATCAAAAGATCACACGCATAATTTGAAAATGCAAAAGCGGTAAGTGTGAAGGTATAAAGTATACGAGTACTTATAACAGAGATCTGGACAAGGTGGGGAGAGGGAAAGCAGAAAAACAAACCAAAATTTTTATCAATATTTTTATCCTAAAAAGAATGGGAAGTCATTAAACTGTTTGATTTTGGAGGATCTTTTTTTTTTTTTAAAGATTTTTTTAATTTCTTTATTCGACAGAGATAGAGACAGCCAGCGAGAGAGGGAACACAAGCAGGGGGAGTGGGAGAGGAAGAAGCAGGCTCATAGAGGAAGAGCCTGATGTGGGGCTCGATCCCATAACGCCGGGATCACGCCCTGAGCTGAAGGCAGACGCTTAACCGCTGTGCCACCCAGGCGCCCCTGGAGGATCTTAAGTGATCAAATGGGCATTTGACTTGCCAAAGAGGATAAGTTCTATAAAATTTGTACAGGTAGGGATGCAAAATGTAAGGCAAGAACACTAGATCAGAAGACAACATTGATTCAGGGATTATTATTATTTAATTGTTTATAAATATTTGAATGACAATTTTAAAGGCTGTTTATGGTACTTCCCAATTTTTTATACAATGAAGTTCTAATCAATAATTTTTGCATATAATAGAGTTATCTCTGAAATATATACATACATCATAACTGTGTATTATAGATGATTAGTCACAAAGGTGATAAAAATATATTACAGTTATTTTTTTCCTTCCTTCAACTAGACCAAACTCAGCTCTGTCAGAGCTGTCCCTAGGCAGATTTCAAATATAAGTGCAGCAGTGGGCAGCTGCTTCTCTCAAGCCACATCCATTCCTTACAAAATGCTGAAATGGTGCTTTTTTGATTTAGCTATTGTTTTCCTCTAATTATGCTCAACTTAAATAGTAATAGGAGCTGAAAATATAGCCATGGAGAGGAATTATGTATGAGAGCATTTAGTAAAGGCCCTGAATGGATGCCTCTCCCAGAAATCACTTTTTAAAATACCTTGAAGCCCCATATGGAAAAATTCCCAATAGATTCTAAAGACATTACCATAAAAAGGATAGCCAGATTGCTGCCAAACACAATCTATGGGATTGACAGTTAATGTAATCATAGAGTCATAGCATCATTCGTTTAAGGAAACACAGAACCTTAGAACTTTAGAACTGTAAAATAAAAAAAAACATTTTTAAAAAACACTGAAGCAGTCAAAAGTGATCTTAAGACCCATCTACTTCAACTATCTACTCCATGTTTGAACTTGATATATCTGATCCCTTAGGTGGCTGCTAACATTCTGTTTGAATGCTTCATATTTAGGCAGCTCTGAATATTAGAATGATTATCTGAAATCAGAGATGAAATCTGACCTCTGGTTGTGCCTACACATTGGTACTATTTCTATTAACAGGGCTAAAAGTGTTCAAGGAAAAACAAACAAACAAAAAAACTTACTCAAGATTCTTTGGATTAATATTATTTCCTTCACCCACGGACATAGCAGTACTAGGATCCAATCAAGAACATCTGTAATGTTATGTGACCAGGGTCTTAGTTTCCTTCTGATGCTCCCCAATCATTTCTTTTTCAGAAATCTGAGTTAACCCTGTTTCCTTCTTCTTCTTACTTCAATGCATGATAAGGAAAATTTATTGAGTGTATTCTGTGTTCTATACCCTACATAAGGACTTTATGGGTGTGACTCATTCCTCACAATAACACTATGAAATAAATTCTGTCATTATCCTCATTGTCTAGAGGAGAAAGGTGAGGAACAGAAAAAGTATGTACTATGTACTGGTTTCTCAATAATGTTTGGTATGGCTATAATTCAAACTCAGAACATCTGGCTCCATAGTATATGCTCCTAACCACTGTGTTATACTAGAATATGAATAAAAGAACACTAAAAATTCTTGTAAAAAAGAATGTTGCATTCCCTAGTTTAGCAAAGATAAAGATTTACCTAACAATGGACAAATGCCATCAAATGTACAATGCGATCTTGGGCAAATTATTGCCTTTTCTGGGCCTTAGTTTCCTCAGCAGTAAGTGGAGCAAAGCTTTAAATGCTTTCCAAGGCACCTTCTAGTTTGAAATGCAAACAATTCTACCAATATTGGTTTGAGTCAGAGTTCAGCTACAAAGATTTCCTCAACCCCAAACATGTGTCAAGCACTGAGCTTAATAGCCTCCTAGGAACACATGAGGGGACACAATTAAAATCAAACAAATAGAAAACAAAGTGATAGAGGCAATAATAAAAGTGTGTACACAGAAAAGCAGTCAACTCTATCTTGGGGTGGGGTGGGAGCCAAGGAAGACTCTAGAGATGAGTGGATACCTGACCGAGGTTTTGAAAGATAGTTCACTAGGTAAGATAAGTGGTAACGCACCCTCAAGAGACATATTGATGGCATATTAAGAAGGTAGAAAGGTATGTTTAGGACCTGGCAAGCAGGTCACTATGACTGCAGTTTACTAAGTATAAGACAAGTAGTAAGGAGTAAGACTGGAGAGATGCGTAGGGACCAATGACAGGGCTGTGGTGTCCTGCTAAAGAATTAAAACTGGGCTTTACAGAATGACAGGATAAAACACATGAATTTGCTTTTCTATTTTTTTTTAATATAAGCATGATCAGTTGTAGAGATATTATTTTGGAATCAAGTTACTCATCAAAAATGACATCCCTGAGATAGAAACTGCTTTCAATGCAATAAAAAATTTTAACTTTTTCCCCTTCATATTCACAGGGAAGCCCAGTACGTTCTAATACTTAAAAAAAAAAAAGCTACAGTTCCACTTATGTTGTCATCTAGATAAATTGTCCCAATTATGGGTAAAAAATGGTGCAAACAGCCACCTCCTAGAGGGCTGAGGAGAAGAGGTTGAGAACAGTCTGTTCTGTTAGGCTCCAACTTGGCGGCTGCTTCCAGGTTTACAGATATTCAAAGGGAAACGAGGACAAGGAGGTTCTAGGGGAGCTACTCAGCATGTTCAGAGATATTGGTAAGAGCTCACTGACAGCTCAGGCATCCCACAGGGGACATCTGGACCTCGCTCATATTTCAGAGTTTAACAAGATTATTGTGCAACTCAACAAAGCAAAATTATGGCGAAAACTTGTCCAAAGTTTCTGTCAGGTAAAGAAATAAAGGAAATGTAGGAAATTCAAGTTAATTTCATAAATTCATCCATTCATTCCTTCAACAAAGAAATGTTAATTGAGAAAACAAGTATATTAGAACTTAGGTAACTGGTCGTGGTTTAGGCATTTACTAGTTGTAAATTCCTAGGAAAATTAATCTCTCATGCCCCAGTTTGCTTTTATTATTTCAACTATACTAAGAGGAATGATGATGATGATGATGATGATGATGATAATAATAATATCTACATTTTTAGGGGTAGGGAATAAGGGGATTGATTGAAGAGATATCTATCTAGGGACAGAAGCAACCAGAATCAAACTTGATAAACATATAGATGAGGAATGAAGGAGAGGAGGAGCCTATAAAGGTTCCCAGGGTTCTGATCTAAGACTAATTATAGAACCTGAGAACACAGTAAGGAAAGGCTAAAGAAATTTTATTAGGACTCTGTTATGTGCAAGGCATGCCAAAAGAGAAGCTGATACTCTCAGAGACGAGGCAAGAGTCTTCTACTTGGGTTATTTAGGAGAGACATACAATGACAATTGGAAAAATGAATTTTGGGAGGCTATAAGAATTCACCAAGAAAGAGCTTAGGGAAGGTTGGTGCAATCACAGCAGCAGTAGAGGATTAAGAGGCTAAAGATCAAGTCTAACCTCATCAAATCCAGCTTCTACTGTCATTTCTAAGATGTGGAAAGTAAGTTCTAGAACGGGAAAATAACTTGTCCAAGGTCACATATTAAATTAAAGGCAGGCCCAGGACGAGGGATATAGCTCTTTTACAGCTGCACTGGGCTCTGCGCTCCCACAGAGACCTGAATAGAGAAGTTCTCTGGCACATTCCAGCCTATCCACTGTACAACACGGCCTTGGCTAGTATGTTTTGTTTTGTTTGTTTGTTTTTCATTTAAAAAATAAAATCTCTTTGAGACTCACTTTTCTCATCCACCTATCATATTTCTTCTTGGAGACTCATAATGCACATTAGGTTCTGAAAAGACTTGAAGAAAAAAAACCCCAACAACAACAACAACAACAACAAAACTGTAGGGGTGTTCGGCTGGCTCAATCAGTAGAGCATGTGACTCTTGATCTCAGGGTTGTGAGTTTAAGCCCCACACTGGGTGTAGTGATTACTTAAAAATAAAATCTTTAACATTTTCCCCTTAATCTCTACTACCTTATAACATCTATATATACTTCCATGAAACATCATTTGAGACAATTGAGAAACAATTCTGATAGAGATGCAAAGCTCATAACCTGGTCTAGGGGAAGAAGGTAAAACAAGCAGGGGTATGTAATGCCTAAACTGTGTCTGGGACAGTGAGTAAAAGTTATTTGGAAGGAGATGGGAAATAGGGAAGGCCTTTGGGCAGAGGGAACACAGAAAAGTGCCACAGCATGGTATCTGCAGTATTTTACAGTGGACAGTGAGCACAAGGGAGTAGAGGAAGATGAAGATACAGGGGTAACTAGAGTCTATATCTGGAAGGGCTTATGCCATAATAGAGAATTTGGGAGGACTTATACCTCTAGCTTAGACAGAATAATTAGGGACTGAATTTGTCCTACCACCTGAAACAACCCAAAAACAAATAAATATATGAAAAAGATGATTTTTAAGACATTGAACATCAGGCAATGAAGGACAGTGATGGATGGCTATCAGATGGAAAACTAAGGTGGTGGGCCATAAGATTGCTCCAGCTTATGCCTTGAGAGTTTCCAGGACCTGACACAGAGAGGGAAACCTGAGTAGAGTCTGGCAAACTCCCTGCATTAAGGAGATGAAGCTGAGAGTCTGGAAAGACTAAGAGTTTGCAGGCCAGAGAGCTAGAGTTTGCACGTCAGAGAAATAGAGAGGACAGAGTTGAAAAGAGAAAACCCTCTGGAGATCTGTCAAGTTTTCCCCTTGAGTATTCAGCAGAATAATGATCAGTACATATATGTGGAAAACTAAGACTGGGGAAAGAAGCATCTGAGAAGATTAGAGGGAACAATGCCTGATACTCACAAGAGGCTAAGAGCAGTGCTTATACCTACCAGATAAACTGGAAAACCTCATAATTCATAGGGGATCTGAGTAGAAAACTCACATAGGATTTGTCTCAGTAGTGGGGAATAATTAACCTTAGGCCAAACACTACTCTGAAACCACCTAATGAATTTAAAAGCAAGACTTGAAAGGACAAAACTATTTATAAAGAAATCAGAGAGGGAGAAAAACCATGAGAGACTCTAGACTCCAGGAAAAAAACTGAGGGTTACAGAGGGAAGGGGTTAGGGGATGGGGTAACCAGGCAATGGGTATTAAGAAGGGCACGTGTTGTGACAAGCACTGGGTGTTATACGCAAATAATGAATCATTGAACACTACATCAAAAACTAATGATGTACTATATGTTGGCTAACTGAACATAATAAAAAAAAGTAACTTAACCACATCCTAGAAGAAACTTTAAGAACATTTGTAAGAATATAGACATTTAATCCAACAGGTTAAAATTATGCCATCTAATAAATGTCTGACATTAGTAAAAAATATCAGGAATGCAAGAAATTAGGAAAATTCTTTCTGAGGGGAAAAGTCATACCAAAATGGGCCCAGAACTGATACAGATGTTAACATTAGCAGAAAAAGAGATTAAAATAGTTATTATAACTGTATTCTATGTGTTCTAAAAGTTAAGGGACATGAATGATATAAAAAAGACCCAAACTGAACTTTCATGGATAAAAACTACAATACCTGAGATTAAAATGCATTAGATGGAAATAATGGCAAATTAGACACTGGAGATGAAAAGATTAGTGAATTTGAACGCATGGCAATAAAAATATCCAAAAAGAAACACACAGAAAGACTCCCTCCTGTTACAATTCCTAAATTAACAAAGCATTTGTGAGCTATAGGGCAGCTTTAATAATCCTAATATACAGAAATTGGGACTCCTGAAACAAGGGATGAAAATAAAAAATGTCTAAAGTAACAATGGGTGAAATTTTTCCAAATTTGATGGAAACTATAAACCTGTTGATCCAAGAAACTCAATGAGCCCCCAAGTAAAAGAAACATAAAGAAACCTATATCAGGCACATCAAAATAAAATTTGTCAAACCCAGTGATAAAGAGAAAATCTTGAAAGCTGCTAGAGGAAGAAACCTTATGTGCAGAGAAACAAAAGGAAGGATGAAAATAGTTTTCTCCTTGGAAACTATGTAAGTGAGAAGATGATAGATCAACATCTCTGAAATACTAAAAGAAAAAAAAACTTTCAAGCTAGAATTCTTCTCTACCAAAAATATCTTTCAAAACTATGGAAAAATTAAGGTTTTTCAGACATAAACAGTTAAAAGAATCCATTACTAGCAGACCCACACTCTAAAAAACGTTAAAGGAAGTCCTTCAGGCAGAAGAAAAATGATACCAGAGAGAAATCTACCACCAAAAAAAAAAAAAGAAAGAAAAAGAGAGAGAGAGAGAGAGAGAGAATCAAAAAATCAAAATGGCACTTTCATGGATAAATGTTTAAGGATGTGTCTTATTACTTAAAAAACGTAAAGATAATTCACTGCTTACACAAAATAATAATGTAGTATGGGATTTATAAGACATATAAAAGTAAAAGGTATGTCAGCAATAGCACAAAGACTGGAAGGGAAAAAGCAGAAATAAACTCTTGTAAATTTCATATGCTATATATGAAGTAGGTCATCTGTAATAGTTAAAGATATATACTACAAACCCTAAATCAACCACAAAAATAGCACAATTGAGTTATAGTTAATAAATCAACAAAGGAGATAAAAAAAAGAAAAAAAAAGAAATCTCAACAAATACTCCAAAATACTGCAGAAGAAAGCAGTAAAAGCGAAAAAAGGAATAAAGAACAGATGGGACAAACAGAAAACAAAGAGCAAAATTACAGATTAACTCTCTCAATAATCATGTTAAATTCCATATATGAGTGAAATCACATGTATTTGTCTCTCTTTGACTGACTTATTTCGCTTAGCATGATACTCTCTAGCTTCATCCATGTCATTGCAAATGGCAAGATTTTATTCTTTTTTATGGCTGAGTAATCACTCATTTGTGGAATTTAAGAAACAAAACAAAAGATCACAGGGGGAAAAAAGAGAGAGGCAAACCAAGAAACACATTCTTAACTATAGAGAACAAACTGATGGTTATCAGAGGGGAGCTAGGTGGGGGGATGGGTTCAATAGGTGCTGGGGATTAAGGAGTGCACTTGTGATTAGCACCAGGTATTTATGCTAAGTGTTGAATCACTAAATTGTACACCTGAAACTATTATTACACTGCATGTTAACTAACTGGAATTTAAATAAAAACTTAAAAAATAATCATGTTAAATGTAAGCAGTCTAAACACTGTAATTAAAAAAGTAGAGGGCGCCTGTGTGGCTCAGTCAGTTAAGTGTCTGCCTTTGGCTCAGGTCATGATCCCGAAGTCCCAGGATGAGTTCTGCATCTTGCTCACTGCTCACTGGGGAGTTTGCTTTTCCCTCTGACCCTTCCCACTCTCGTGCTTTCTCTCTCTCACTCTCACACATAAATATATAAAATCTTAAAAAAAAAAGTTAGAGATTGCCAGATTGGATAACAAAGCAAGATCCAACTACATGCTACCTGTCAGAAATCTAGTTCGAACATAAAGACACATATAGATTAAAAGTAAAAGTTTGGAAAAAGGATATACCATTTTAACACTAATAAAGAAAGAAAAGCTGGAGTGAGTATATTAACATCAGACGTGGTAGCCTTCAGAGCAAAGACTATCAGGAAAAAAGAGGGTAATTTCATAAAAGTAAAGGTGTCAATTCATTAAGAGGACATAACAATGCTAATTGTTTATGCATCTAATACCAGAGCATCAAAATGCAGGAAGCAAAAGCTGATACAGTTGAACAAACCCGCAATTAACAGTCATAGATTTCAATACTCCTCTCTTAGTAATTGATAGAATACATACATAGAAAATCAGGAAGGATATAGAAGACTTGCACAGCACTATCAACCAACTTGACCTAACTGCCATTTATTAAATAGTCCACTGATATATAACAGCAGAATATATATTTTTCTGAAGTGCATGTAGAACATTTACCATGACAGACCACATTCTAGGCCATAAAACAACTGTCATATATATATTNACTCTAGGCCATAAAAAAACTCTCATATATATATATATATATATATATATATATATATATATATATATATATATCTGACAGAATCTACAGAAAAGCTACAAGAACTAGTGAGTTTAACAAGGTTGCAGGATAAACTACAACAATTTTAAAAGAAAAATGCAGCCATATTCAGGGATCTTAATGTGGTTCCATGGACACGCAAGACTTTTTTATATATCTAGATTTTCTTATGCTGAGACTCCACCTAGAATGTTCTCACTTTCCCTTTCCTCATGCTGTCCCCTTCCCACAACACCCTTAAGACAGTCTGATAAAAAGCCTGTTTATTTTTCAAGATTGAAATCAAATGCCACTTTCAGCATAAAACCTTTTCTGACCTACTCTCTCACTCCTCTGTCACAGGAGATAAAATTTGTACATCTTCTGAACGCTGTCTACACATACCTAAAATAGAAAGCATCTTCATCATTGTGAAAGACTCATCTATGAGCTACTTGAGGACAGGGATTTTTCTCATTTATTCCATAAAATTCAGATTGGATAAATAAATAACTTCTCTACTATGGTAATTAACAACTGATGCCTAACTGTGCATGTTTCTGCCTCCTTCCACCAAATTCGGGGCTCCATGTGGGTGGAGGTTGTGTCTGACTTCTTTCTTATCCTCATTATCTAATACAATGCCTGACATATGGAAGATCCTTTATGTGTATGTGCTGATAATGCCTATGTGAACAGTGTGGGAAGGATCTAAGGTTCCCCACTTCTGGAAGAGAATATTTCAAAGACCATAGGATAAGGCCGATAACAAATAAAAGTATGAAAGACTGAACAAGTCTCTCCTAAGACAGCAGGAAGAATGCCTTGAGCAATTGCTCTTTATAGGCAAATGTTCCACCTTTGCTACCAACCTGTTGGTCAATACTGAGAGCCCATGGTTGGAACAAATGAGGCTGCATTATCTTCTCCTAGCCAAGTTAAGGTATCTCCAGTATCTCCATAAAGTGTGAGATAAGAGAGGGGAATTCAATTTAGAAGACATTCATAATTCTTCACTGAGGTACTCCCGGGCTTAGGACTGGGCAGGTGGAGGGAGGACGCCTGCCAGCATCAATATCTTATTACTGTTGGCTCTACTGGCCTGAGAGGTCAGCACAGAAATGAGTGTCCCAGGGGAAATTTATCTTGAGAGCAGTGATTCTGCCTTTCAGCATGTTGATAGACTAACTCTGTTCACCGCCCCCCTTTCATGCCCCACAACATAACAGATGGGGCCACTTACTTAGCCTAAGAAATTTCACAGCTGTGGAAGGGACTTTTAGAGATCATCTGGTCCAACCCTCCCTTTGGCAGATGAGGGGGCAGAGGCCAGAGAGCAGAGATTCAGAGGCAAAAGCAGGGGCGGAGGCAGAGGCAGGGTTCTGGTCTCCACTGTCTCTTGACACAGATTCTGCAAATCCTTTGGATTTCAACAATGCCTACAGGGTAAAGTCTAAATGTATGGGCATGTCCTTCAAGGTTCTCCTGTTCTGATCCTAACAAAACTTTCCACTCTCATGTTTGCCTATTCCCCACCTGTCTTCCAGCCACAGCGTACATTCACTGACAGTTTCTGGAACATCCCATGTACTTCCACACACACCTCTATACCTTTGCTCGTGTCATTTCCACATTTGCCTAAAATGATATTTCCTTCTTTTGCTATCTGGGATATTCTTACTCACCCTTCAAAATCTAGTTCAAATGTTGCTTCTTCTTCAAAAACTTCCTGGATATTCCAAGGCAGAACTCTCCCTGCACCATGCTTATAGCACTTTTTATATGTTCTGTTATGCTTTATAATGTAGCTTAAGTATTTGCTATGTTCACATATATTAACACATGCATGTCCACATGCATATGTTGTTTCAAGGAATTGTCTCCATTTAAAGTTACCAAGGGTATATAAAAGGCAAATACCTTATTTATGTAGCTATTTATGAGGACCCGCATTTGGTGGTGTAGTAAGTATTCAGGATGATATTACTGCCTCAAGAACCTGCATGTCTTTCTCAAGTCCAATACTCAAGTTATAATCATTTTATTTATACCAGAAACACTACAATATATGGCTTATTTATGATGCTAAAGATACTTTTTATAAAATCATAAATCAAATTGTATTTATAATATACAATTTATATATATTAATTAAGATTAATAGACTCTCAGTAGATTAGTTCTTTTTTTTTTTTAAGATTTTATTTATTTATTCAACAGAGATAGAGAAAGCCAGCGAAAGAGGGAATACAAGCAGGGGGAGTGGGAGAGGAAGAAGCAGGCTCATAGCAGAGGAGCCTGACGTGGGGCTCNTTGATTTTATTTATTTATTCAACAGAGATAGAGAAAGCCAGCGAAAGAGGGAATACAAGCAGGGGGAGTGGGAGAGGAAGAAGCAGGCTCATAGCAGAGGAGCCTGACGTGGGGCTCAATCCCGTAACGCCAGGATTACGCCCTGAGCCGAAGGCAGATGCTTAACCGCTGTGCCACCCAGGCGCCCCTCAGTAGATTAGTTCTTAGTATTGGATAGATTTCACATACATAATTAGGTCAGGTACATATATGTAATTCCAACATGTATATAAGCCATGTTCTATAGTATTATCAGGGAAAAGAGCACATGTAACTAAGGGGACTTTGTCTTAATATAGGAAGTTTAAAAAATATACACATTTTCAAATACAATTTGAGTCAAAATCATGAGGCTTGTTCACTTGGCTGCTTCACTGGCTCTCCATATAAACCTACATTTCAAAATACTAAGCCTACCACATTAGGCCTCTCCTACAATGGCTGCTATGCACTTTCTCCTTCTCCATTACTCCCACTCTGATGAAACATGCACCACATAGGCTTACTCTGCCTCTATACATGCTCTTCTTCCTCCACTCTTTACCTGGCTAAAAACAACTTACCCTTTAGTTCTTTAGAACTTTAGTTCTGCTTTCACCTCATCTGATGCCACTAGCTTGGCCTGGTGCTTCTTTTGGCCTCCTACAAGTCCTGGGCTTCTCTCTACTACAGCACAAATCATACTATGTGGTCATTGTTTACATTTCAGTCACTCTCATTACACTAAAGACCTTGAAAGCAGAGATCCAATTGGTCAATCTACAGATATGGGCTAAATGTTTACTAAGGAAGCTGGGTATTCTAAATGCTGGGGATATAGCAGTGAACAAAACAAAGGCTCTCTTCCTAAGGAGTTTACATTTCAGCAAGAGAAAACAGTCTTAAATGAGTACACAAAAATTAAATGAGATAAATTCAGGTGCTGATATAGGCCATGAAGGAAATTAAATGGCATCATGTGATAGTGACTAGATGGTGCATTTTAACTAGAATGATCAGGAAAACTCCCCCTGCACAGATGACCTTGGCTAAGACCTGACTGATGAAAATCCCCTATGGGAAGAGTTCCAAGTCTTGGAGAAAGGAATGAACTTACTGTGTTTGTGTAAGAAGGTCATGGTAGCTAGATTTTAGTGACTGACTGAAGAGAAAGAGGCAGAAGAAATAGGCAGAGGCCAGGTTCTGTAGGGCCTTACTGATCATGATAAAACCTTAGATGTTATTCTAGTTAGAATGAAAGCCACTGAAAGGTATTAACCAAGGAACGACATGAACTGACTACTGTGTGGAGAGTGGGCTCTACAGAGCAAGAAGAAAGGAGATCAATCAAGGGCTGTTTCAATAGTCCAAGCAAGATGGAATAGTGACTTGGACTAAGGTTATGGCAGAGGAAATGGAGGAAAGTGATCGGATTAGGATATTTAGTAGAGACAGAGCTGGCAAGACTCACTAATAGACTGGATATGAGGTGTGACAGGAAGACAGAAATTAATGATGGACTCTAGGTTTTTACCAGGGACCATATACTATGATGGAAAAGACTTGAGTTAAAGAGTTGAATGTATTTGTTTTGACATACTTATTAGACATCTGGATAGAGATGTGGTGTAGGCAGTTTGATTATACTAGTCTAGAGTTTAGGAGAAGTTAAAGTTGAAAATGTATACATGGAATTCATTAATGTATAACTGACATTTAAAGCTATGGGAACAGATTGGATTACCTGGAGAACCAGCATAGCTGGAGAAGAGAAAAGAAGAGAAGAAGGCAGAGAGGCAAGTGTACTTCAATATTCAAACTATAGTTAGAGAATAAGCCATCAAAGGATTCTGAGAAAGAATGGCCACTGAAGAGTATAATTAAGAAGAGAAGGAGGAGGAGGACCAAGGGAGTGTAGGGTCTTGAAATCCCAGAGAAGAAAGTATTTTAAGAAGGAAGATATGAGTTAATGGTGTGAAATGCTGTTGGGAGGCCTAGGAACATGAAGACAGAGAAATGACCACTGGAATTGGCAGGATGCTCATCTAGGATGATCTTGATAAAGGCCAATTCAGAGGACAACTGGGGATAGAAGCTCAACCTGAATGGGCTAAGAAGACTGAGGCACAGTGAGGGAGTGGGAAGAATGAGTAGATAATTCACTGGAGAAGGTATGTTATCAGTGGGGCAAAGAAATGGGATGTAGTCAGAGGGAAATGTGAGGTCAAGGAAGGAGTGCTTGAACATAGTCTTTCTCTCTCCCTCTCTTCCTATCCAAAGGCAGAAAGTATTATGGCTTATTGGCTTCAATATAGGAAAATCAAGAAAGTGGGGTGCCTGGGTGGCTCAGTTGTCAAGCGTCTGCCTTTGGCTCAGGGCGTGATCCCGGCGTTCTGGGATCGAGCCCCACATCAGGCTTCACCGCTGGGATCCTGCTTCGTCCTCTCCCACTCCCCCTGCTTGTGTTCCCTCTCTCACTGGCTGTCTCTCTATCAAATAAATAAATAAAATCTTAAAAAAAAGGAATATCAAGAAAGTGATAAATTTAAGATATAGATAAAAAGGGAATAATTATAGGGATCAGATAGGGTCTAGAATACAGGAGGTTAACTTCAGACAGGACCAAGGGTATGTTTCCATTCTGACAGAAGTAAAGGCAATGTATGGATACATATGAAAGTAGGTTGGTGAATTTTGATACCTCATCGTATGGCTACTGTTTTCTCTATTAAGAATGAGATGAAGTCATCAGCTAAGATGACCTACTTGACTCCATTACCCAGTGTTTAAAACAGTGCTTAGCATATAAAAAGGACTGCATTTGCTAAGTGAGCCAGTAAACAAACAGAATTGCACATGATCTGGCCCATGAGTTGATAACTCTTCTTAACTCAAGAGGAAGAGTTTTTAGTCTTAAAGAGGTCTTGGGTCTACCACTTGCCAGCTGTAAGACCCTGACTAAAATACTTAAACTCTCTGAGCCTGACGTTTCTCATTCATAAACTGGGGATTAATGCCATTTCACAGGCATATTATAATAATCGATCAGACAGTATACATAAAGCACTTAACACAAAGCCTGGCACACAGCAACAGCATAATATATAGATATTGCCACCAATGACAGATATTGCCACCAATGATGGATATTGCCATAATTGTTGCTATTCCAAATAATACTGGTCACTACCAGAATCTTCCATCTGTTTCATCAGATTGCAAATGAAGACAAAGTAAAAGACTCTGTCTTAAGAACCCTTCACAGTAGGTTTCTCTTTGAAATGGTTTTTTGGGTGCTTTGGGTGATCCAAAGAGAGAAAAAATCCTTTAGGGTGGATAGTCAGAGAATGCTTAAAGCCAACAAACAGCTTTTGAAGATTGAAGCCAAGCTATTTCATGTTTACCTGCATTTTAAAAAGTGTCACTGCTTCAGTTATTCCTTCCCACCTTCACAAGAACTCATGGGACAGACCCTTTTCTCCTAATTTCATAAATGAAAAAATAGGTATTTAGAGAAGTTAAAAGACTAGTTCAAGAGCTCAGTTAATAATAATGGGGCTGGGATGCCTGCATTCAAATGCTCTGTGCTCTCTACTACTTTCATTTTCTGAAACATGCCTTAGGAAGAGCCAAAGAGAATGAAACTGGGAACAGAAATGAGGGCCTCATTCAAGCTACAACCTGCCCACTTGACCTTACATGGTATAGTGGGAGCTGGTGGATGTTTCCCTAATATCTTCTCTGCCTCTTCTTGGGCATATGGTTAGACCACATTTCCTATGAACATTTTTACTGCAATGAAGTCTAGCTATGTGACAAAGTTCTGACCAGTGGAATGCAAATGAAAGTGATGTGTGCCACACTGGACCTAAGCCTTAAGGCAGTGGGCTTTATCTCTCTATCCTCTTTTTCCTCTTTCCACTAGCTGGAATCTGAGGGGGTCTGACTTGGCTCTGCAGGTGACAGCAATGCCCTAGATGAAGGTGAATTAGGGCATTGGAAGGAACACGGTTCTTAAATAACTGGGGAATAGAGCTGGCTGCCAATCTAGACTGTTCAATTCAGAACCAATTTGTGTGGGGGCGCCAGTGGCTCAGTTGGTTAAGCATCTGCCTTTAGCTCAGGTCATGATCCCAGGGTCCTGGGATCCAGCCCCTTGTTGGGCTCCCTGCTCAGCAGGGAGCCTGCTTCTCCCTCTCCTCTCCACTTGCTCTCTCTTGCTATCTCTGTCTCAATCTCTGTCTGTCTCTCAAATGAATAAATAAAATCTTTAAAAAAAGAACCAGTTTGTGAAAGATGAATAAACATCATTCCTTAAGTCATTGGATTATATTAGGTTTCTTTGTTATAGCAGCCTGTGTTCACAGTTACTAAGATACAGGGACACACACTTGAGAAGACAACTGCAGAAGAGAAGGCTGAGGGGGAACATGCAGCAGCCTAAAGATCTTTCCATGGCTCTTCTGGAGCAGGGCGGGAAAGGGGAAGGGCAGATAATCCCCACATTGCTCCAGAAGCAAAACCAAGACAGGCATATGACTGGGACCTAGAGACAGAGTTCACTTCCATAGAAATAGGAGTTTCCTTTCAGAGTTGTTCTATCATAGAGAGGGATGTCTTTAAAGTTAATGAGTTCCCCATCAGTTCAGGTATGTGAGCAAGGACTAGAAGACTTACTGATGAAAATGCCATAGTCAGAGCTCAAGCTTTGCTGTGAGGTTGAACTAGATGACCTTTAAGGTCCCTTCCATCCCTGACAGTCTAGACTACATAGGAAAACAAATCTCATCCAATTAAGGGCCTCAGAAAAGCAAGCAATGACTCACTGATATAGAAGCCGGCTGTGCCTGGAGTTCAATTGCCCTAATAATCATCATCATCACAGAAGTTCTATTGGCTTTTTCCCCCTTTGATTAAAGTCCTCAGAAATACCTTCAGGCTCCCTTCCAAACAAATGGCCCATTACAGAAACTCAATTTTAATCTGATCTCTCCTTCAGTAATTACATTCTTGGTCAGGGGAACAGGACATTCACTTAATGAAGGGGATGCAGCTCAAAGGGTAAGCACTGCAAACGTCCAGAAGTGAAAAGAATGCATTTGGCATGACGTGCTTCCATCAAAGCACATTAGAAAAATGCTGCGCAGTGTGGAAAAAGCTCCGGTTTGAAAGGCAGGAAGCCTGAGTCCTATCCTGCCCTTGACCCTGACTCACTTTCTCTTTCTCACTACATCTCTGCACCCCATCCCACCCCCACTGAATCCATATCCCACAAAGCAGCCTGAAAGACTACCAAAAACCCAACTGTGATCAAGATTCTATGCTTTAAATCTTTCCCTGAACTCCCACTGTTTTGGGACAAAGTCTAATATGATCTACAAGACCCTCAACCCCCTTGATCTGGACCCTGCATGCCTCTTTTCAGCATCAGCAGGACCCATTCTTTCTGAGCCATGCTTGGCTTCTTTCAGTTCCGAGAAACAGAATCTCTTTCCTCAGTTTGTGCATAGTCAGGAGCACTACTCTGCCTTCCTGTTACTTTAGTTAACTTCTTCTCATCCTTTGGATCTCAGCTTCTTTTCTATTTTATTTAAAAATCCCTTACACAGCACTTACCATGTGAAAAATACTAAGTGCCTTATAAATATTAACTAATTTCATACTCCTCAGAGCTCTAGAAGGTAGGTACTCTTATTATTCCTATTTTACAGATGAGGACACTAAGACCCAGGAAAGTTATGTAACTCACCCAAGGTCACACAGCTAGTAAGTGGCAGGATTCCAACCCCAGGCAGTCTGGCTGGAGCCCAGGTTATTAATCACTATGCTATGTTGAAGTATCACTTCCCCAAAGACACCTCCTTGACCAGGTGATCTCCCTTCTGTCTATTAGCACACACGTCACTCCATTGTGATTAAGTATGTTATGCCATCTTCCCTGTTACACTGAGATTCCTAGGAAGACAGGAATCCATTCTTTCCTATTCATTATTGTACCTCTAGTCCCCAGAATACAGTGGAAACTCAGTAAATGGCTTTTTATTGAATTAATAAATATGTGAATTTTCAGTTTTAAAATATGCAAAATGAGGAAGTTAATCTTGGTCTATACTTTTCTACTGCTTTGAGTATGAAAAAGTCCTAAATTCAGATGCTGCCCTTGTACATACTATCATACTGCAAGTTATTTAAAGCATTAGGAAATTTAGCTGTTCCCTTTGTAAAAGAATTGGATTTGGATTAGATAGTTTTAAAGACTCTTTAAGTTCTAAAATATTTCAGGTGTTTATAATCAATGCATATTTGGGGAGATTATGGAAAATTTTGGCTATATGTGCCTAGTATAATAATGTTGCCTATTTCTGGACTGGCATAAATTTTTTACTGTATATACCACTAAGAACAGAAAACAATTTTGAAGCTTGGAAGCACAATTAGTTTTCAACTGGTGTGAAACGCAGGGAATTTAGGAGTAACAGAAGGCAGGCATAGAAGTGAAAAGAACATAAGACTGAAAGAGGCAAAAGCTCAGAGTTGAGTGTGAGGCTCTGTCTCATACCAACTATACCATCTAGAACAAGTCAGTTGATTGATAAGCTCAGACTCTAAATTGGAGTAAGTGTATTCTTTATGGATTTTGCTTTCTCTTTCAAGTATTATGTTTCACTTTCAGGAGCTAGCAAATGCTTTCTTCAAGGAAGCTTCAGTGGCCTACAGTTTTTAGTCTTTTGTATTCTCCTCCCCTTTCCCCTCCACCCTCAATGAGTCCAAAGAGGAGCCAAAGTGTCAGAAGTTACAATGTGAACAATCAAACATGGTGCTCNTGTTTCACTTTCAGGAGCTAGCAAATCTGCTTTCTTCAAGGAAGCTTCAGTGGCCTACAGTTTTTAGTCTTTTGTATTCTCCTCCCCTTTCCCATCCACCCTCAATGAGTCCAAAGAGGAGCCAAAGTGTCAGAAGTTACAATGTGAACAATCAAACATGGTGCTCAAAGTGGCTAATACCAACTTGAAACTCTCACTTAACAAGTAGTTATTTAGCCCTCATTATAGGTCAGATTCCAAGGAAGAACTAGGGCAAGCCCCCTAATTTTATTCTTTTGTGTTCTCACCTATAAAATGGGAGCATCTGAATACAACCGCAGGAGGTTATGAATACTCAGGGATTGGGCAGGATGATTCTAACCTCCTATTTGATCTGGTTCTTTGGTGGAAAGGTCCTCTCAGTGGCCATATTTGTGATGAGCCGTGCTTCCCATCATGGTAGGTGGCATTACAATCTATTCAGGCTCCCAAACCAGAAACCAGTTCTCTTTGACTCCAACCCTACTCCTCTTTCCACACCCACTGGTTACCAAGCCCTGTCAATTCTAATTCCTGAATATCTCTTTTAAACAACTCAACTCTCACTGTTGGGATAATTCCCTCATCTCTAATCAAAATCCCTGTAACCAATCTCCTCATTCATTTCCCCATACCAGTCTCTCATGTCAGAGAGAAGTTCTCAAATTTAAGATTGACGAATCACTCCCTTGCTTAAATGCCAACAATGACTCTCCATTTCCCTCAGGATAAATCCAAACTTTTGGTGTTTTACGTATAAGAATCCCCACCATGTAGCTTCCACAGACCTGGGTTGGAAATTTGGCCCTACAGTATGATACTATTGTAACCTGGGGCAATTAATCTAGCCTCTTTAATTCTCTGTTGCTTCATCTATAAAATGGGATAATCACCTCTACCTTATAGGGTTAAGTAAAGATTACAATAAATACTGTGTTTAAAATGCTTCATATAATGTCTGGAATGCAGCTGAAGCATAATCGATGGTCTTTCTTTTTATTAACAAGGAACTCGGGGCACCTGGATGGCTCAGTTGGTTAAACGGCTGCCTTCCGCTCAGGTCATGATTCAGGGTCCTGGGATCGAGCTCCATATCCGGCTCTCTACTCAGTGGGGAGTCTGCTTTTCCCTCTACCTCTGCTGCTCTCTTGCTTACACACACACTCTCTCTCTCTCTCAAATAAATGAATAAAATCTTTAAAACAACAGCAACAGCAACAACAACAACAGCAGCAACAACAACAACAACAAAAAAACAAGCAAGGAACTTATGTAGAACAGAGCAAGGGAAAGACAGATAGGGTGGCAATCATGGTAAAGATCAGGAAAAGTAGATGTGTAAACAGCATTCTATGCAAGCTCAAAGGCAGAAGTCATAAACACTGATGAGAATTAAGAAGAATCTTCTAGGAGGAGGTAGTATCTGATCTCAGCTTCGAATGGTCACCTGGGATGATTACATCAGGCAGAGTTTGTTAGCCTGCTTTGACAGTTGGCTTTCTCTGTCCCTTTTTGGGGCCATGTTCACTGAAAGTTGAAATAATTAACATGGAGTTTCTGTTCTCCAGGCTATGGTGATGCACTTGTTCTACCCATAAAACTAAGGGCTTATTTTCCAATATAATTGATCCCTTAACCTTCAAAGACTCAAACATTCTCTCTACCTTCAAAACAATAGAAAATTAAAAGAACAATTTCTCTTTACCTTCTAAATCTTGGCAACCTAAAATAGGACACTGAAAGAGAGAACATTAAGGTCTCATTGGTTTCAATTCTCAACAATGTAATGTGTAATTTTTCTCATTGGAATTTCAAGAACTCTTATTATTTAATCTGCTATTTATTCTGTTAAAGTACAGTTTTCCTTAAGAGCAAAGGGATTAATGTTTCAAATTCCAGCACGTTGACCTTTATTCTACATTAAAATGCTTGTTTGAAACCACTCTGCCAGAGTTCCCATAAGCCATTTGGTATTGAACACTGAAGGAAATATAAAGTTTAACTCCCACTCCAGCCAGAAAGCAGGATTTTAGAAATAAAAATAGGCTTTTGCATTGTGCATGCATAGGTGCATGGAAGACGCTTTGAATTTATGCACAGACCAGGTGAGCAAAGGCTTGGTTGGATTAGGACCTGCCTTCTGTGTTCAGCCTTGGTCCAGGCCCAGCATGGACTGAAGCAAGGTCACTTCCTGCTTACTTCCCTATCATAAAAGCACATACTTTGTCCTACAGCATGGAAAAAGGGGAATAAAAAACACAATGAATGAATCAATGAAGTATTAAAAATAAATTTGAAGATTTAATATGGGGAGAATTAGAAAAAGAAAAGAGGAGAATGTATATTTATTGACTACCTACTATGTATTAAGTGCTGTACTAGGAGCTTTTTATGTAGTTTTATCTGCAAACCACTCTTTGCCTCAGGTAGAAGTGACTCTTTCTCTCTACCTGAACTCAAACAGCACCATACCTTTCACAGCATGGCCCTTCTCATCTGTCATCATAGTTACTCATGTGTGAGTCTTGCCTCCCACACTAGACTGGAGGCTTTCTTTAAAGGCAGATACAACTGATGCCTTAACCATTTCTCTTTTTCCTGAGAGCCAGGATCATATTTAGTGCCTAGTACTATTGTTAAATTCTGTAGAAATAATCAATGGGAGTCACCTCAGTCCTTTCTGCTCAAAATCTGCCCATCAGTCTCATCAGTAATATAGCCCAAATAAGACCCATCGCCTGGTTACCTACAAAGCTCTGGGAGCCAGATGTGGGCAAACATCCATCTCCCTAGCTTCCCCCTGGGACTTTGTCTTTTCACTGCATTTGATGAAATTCCAAAGTGTCTGAATAGTCTAATGAGTCCCTTTTGCCATCATTTAAATTGTGTGCTAATTGGCACCAACTCAAGAGACTAACATCTCATTTCCACAGTGTCTCAAGGGCTGGCCTCCATTCAATCTACCTCCCTCACTCAGCACAGCACCCATACCCTTATGTGGGATCCTTTATATGAAATGGTAGCTTTTTTGGCAGAACTCTTATTGTCCTGTGTTTGGGAATTTTTTTTTTCACTCTCAATGTAAGTTGAACAAATCCACGTGGCAGGAAGCTCCTAGTGTTGGGTATATGACATTCCAAGAAATGGAGTCAGAAAACAGTTAAGAGACAAAGCCCTGACTGAGGGTGCCCTGTGGCACTACCTGTATAATGGGCATAGGAGGGATGTGCTAGAGAGAGCACCAGACTGAGTGGACTGAATGAAATGAAATAACATAAAAAGTATCTCTCATAAAGCTGTCCCAGAGCAGGTGCTCAATGAATGAGTCATAGTCCCTAATGTGTCATCCCATACAATTATAGGAAACATCTCACCTATCTCAGACCCAGACTGGGCACTGGGGGTATAGTGATGAATCGGAGCCAGCCCTGGCTCACAATTAGTTCACAATCTAGTAGGGAAGAAAGTGCGGCAAAGATAATATTGGGCATAAAGTGCTGGATTACAGGGAAGCACAAAACACCAAGGGGAACAAAGAGGGCCTAACTCTGCCTGAACAGTCACCAAAGGCTTCAAGTGATGGGGATATTTGATCTGGATCTTTAAGCATGAGTTGGAATTCTTAGAAAAGGGGAGCTGGCCATTTGTACAAAAGCCTGCAATATACAAATGGAGTTACATTGTCCTTTAAGTGCAATGAGCAGTTTGGGCTAGATGGAGGATAGCATGCCTGGTGGGACAGAACAAGATAAGACTGGAAAGAGTTTGGGGANGGCTTCAAGTGATGGGGATATTTGATCTGGATCTTTAAGCATGAGTTGGAATTCTTAGAAAAGGGGAGCTGGGCCATTTGTACAAAAGCCTGCAATATACAAATGGAGTTACATTGTCCTTTAAGTGCAATGAGAAGTTTGGGCTGGATGGAGGATAGCATGCCTGGTGGGACAGAACAAGATAAGACTGGAAAGAGTTTGGGGCAAGGTGTTTGATGAGCAGTGATTTTCGTTTTGCTATCTCAATAAACTATTATGGGATTACTAGGAGACATGGGAATGGGCATGGGCAGAGCCAAGACTTGAACCCAGGTCAAGACATGGGGAGACACAAAGAGAGAGACAAGAAAGGAAGAGATATAGACCAAAAGGCACATGTATGAGAAGATGGTGTATGAGGCAGAAAATAAGCATCTGCTAAGATGCTTACTATACACTATGACTGTGCTAGGTATTTAACGTAAGAGTGTATAGTTCTTGAAAAATTGGAAGAGAAATATGAAGCATCCCAATTTACTTGTAATGGATAATCCAAACCCATAGCTCTAGAAAATAAGCCTGCTCCCAAAGGAATTATCCGACAAAGCTATTGTGGTTGCTGGTGCATAGGCAGGAACTATTCCTGACCTGAGTCCCAAATTCCACTATTCTATCTGCTCTTTCAGCTCAAGCATTTGTCCCTAGTTCCAGTACAACCCTCTGGAGTGAGGGATCCAGGAGCCCCTTTAACTGAGTCGGAAAAAATCAATATGACAAAAAAGATGAATATTTGAATATGAAATGCTTGTGAAGACATGACTTGCTTGTAAAGTTATGACTTGCTTGTGCTGTCTCGGGGGTGTCCAGGAAACCTCCACAGAATGTCACTGCAGCAAGCTCAGTCTCTTCTTTACTCATCATGGGTTCATTAGAGTGCACTTAGCAACGCTGAGCAATGTCCAGGAATTCTAATGAGAAGCTGGTTGCAGCAGAGGCAGAAGCATCTCTAAAGGGCACCGAGAGTCTAAGAGTCTTGATGATCCGGAAAATAATGGCAGAACAGACACACTTTGAGGAGCCCTCTATTTTACAAAGTTGAAAGGGAGGCAGCTTCACAACACCAAGGCAACCCTCCAATTTAAAAAAGGTTATAGGCTCCATCTCTCCCACAGAAAATATTTTCCTGAGTTTCCTCACTTCACCATCCATATCATACATTCTGCTTATCCCTACCTCTTCTGTAGTCCATTTGCTGCTCCCCAACTCCATGCTCTCTGGAAAGTTCTTGCCCCTTCTAGCTACTCAGGCACATCTGAATTGCTTATGTTGGGAGGCAGCACAGAACACTAAGCTGGGAGCTAGGGCAATCAGACCTGCCATTTTTTCTGAGCCTCAGGTTCCTAGTTTGGAAGAATATGGCCTCTATGTCCCTTACAACTCCAAAAGTTGGTTATTCTGTCACTGATCTAATTTAAACCCTACATTTCAGCAAGCCTTCTCAACTCTCATCTTGTCTTCTCTATATTGTCCTTATTGTTGGGCCCACAGATTTAGACAATTTTAAATGTTAAAAGTCTTGTCTCAAATGTAATAAAAGATGCTGGAGGAAGTGGTCTTCCTTACTCTGTGCTATGCCATCCTTCCTCCCTAACCTCATGTACCCAGCCAATTTGACCTAAATAAATATTTTTAAAATGGAGGGGGAGGGAATACTGCCAACTAAGGATGCTCTCTTTCTGGGAGACAGACTGAAATGGCTTCCTGAACCCTGGATTAATTGTTTTCTGAGCGGACTGGTGGAGAGGGCATTGCAGGCAGAAGAAATAGCACAAAGTACAAGATAAATGTTTTGGACCAAGAGGTAGTCTATATAATTTTATGGTTAAGGGTACAGGTTTTGGAATCAAAACTTCTTTGGCTTCCAATTCTAGCTTTACCACTTTAATAGCTTAATTCTCTCATGCCTCAGTTTCCCTTCTTGTAAAATGTTGGGGCCACTAATAGTACCGACCTGATAGAATGTTAGCAATAAAAGAGTTAGCATGTATAAAATAATGGGAAGAGTGCCTGGGACATTATAAATGTCCAATAAAGGTAAGCCATTATTACATCTGGATCATAAAGTTAGAGGTCAAGGATTAAGAAAATTGAAGCTGAGTGTACTGGCAGGGGCACAGTCATGAAGGACTTCGCATAATCTGTAAAGGCGTTTAGTTTTTATCCACCAAGATAAATGGAGAATTGAGAGTTGAATGGAAAACTGAAGATCAAATTTGGGTCTAGAAGATCCCTCTAAGGCTGTGGAAAGTAGACTGGAGAGAGGTGAGAGCAGAAGCAGAGAGAAAAGTTACAACGTTGTTAAAATAATCCAGGAGAGATGTTTGCGAGTTTGGAACAGAGCTTCACATTTCCTCAGTGCTAAATGTTATCTCCTAACCTGCCCTGCACAGGAGTTTGGAAGGTGGGCCAGGTTCTCACAGAGTGACCACTGTATGCCTTTCCTTCCAGCAATTTATTTCATGTGCCCTCCCCAGGAAGGGCCAGCCTCCTCATATTTTCTATTCCTGCATGTTAGTCACTAACAAAATTTCCCTTCGTCCGTGCCTTCTGAAGCTCTAGCTGCCTGCCAGCCCACATGCAGCCCCATCCTACAGGGAGCCTCCCTGATTGCTCTGTTGTCCTTCCTGGGAGCTACCTAATCATACATGACCAATACTTCAGGTAGCCCCCAAACTTATCACCCAAGTCAGGGCATTTTGAGAGTGAAAATGAATAGTATTAATAATTACATTAAGTTGACAGACATAAACAGCGAGATGGGCATGGTCACTCTACTCAGTGGTGTGGAGACACCCTGCTTCTCACAGCGTTTCTGTTTTTATTTCCCTTCAAAAGCACAATACTCTCCAGTTTACAAAAAACTTCCACCTCGTTATTTCACTGATCTTAACACTAGCTGTGAGTCTAGGAGGACAGGAACTATTTCTTTCACCAAAGTGCTTCCCTTAGGTCCAATTAGCCAGTGGCTAGGGAAGGACAGACCCTCCTGCCCCACTCTGGGGCCTACTTCAGCCCTTCACTGTGGTGTTGTTTTATGGGACTTGATTTCATCCCTTCAGGTTGGCAGTGGAAGAAAGGATTGTGGCACACACCCCCCAGCCCCCAATCTCTCCCCTATCTAAAGCTGAGGGAATGGTAGGAGATTAAGAAAGCTGAATTGAGTGGCTAATAAACTATCAGAATGTGGGAAAATATCAATTAATAAATACAATCAACATTCAAGAGATCATTATGAATAGTTATCTAGATGGTAGGATTTCAGGTGATTTTTAATTTCTTCCTTATCCTTTTCTATGTTAGCATGTAGTAGTTATATAATTTTATAAGATGCTATTTTCATTTATTTTTTCTTTATAAAGAAAGAAACAACTGAGAGTTCCCAGTGAAAGGCCCAATCTCAGGGGAAAAATAAAACAAAACAAAGCACAGGTTTTTGCCTTAGACCTGGGTTGCTATCTTAATTCTACTCTATGACCTTGAGCAGGTCACATATGCCTCTGAACCTCAGTTCCCTAATTGGTAGAATAAAAAGGCCTCACAGAACTGTTGCGAAGATTCCATAGATTCAACAAGATAGAACCCCAGGTAAGGGCCTGGTTTGTGGCAGACTCTCAATAAATGTTCATTCCCTTCACGGGGGTGTTATTGATGTAGCCTCCCAAGGCTTCTGACAAGCCTGGCCACCTCCTCCGCTTGCAACTCTGGAGCCATCGGAGGATGCTGGTGACAGCTGCGCCCCTCAGCACGCAGGTGGGGCTGTCCAGAGACTCTGGGCGCCTAATGTGTGGAGGCAATCCTGTCAGAATCGCTGGGGGTTAGTCATCCTGCCTTCAGCGTTTCTGACAGGATGTTTTGATAAAATAAATCTATTTTAAGGACTGTAATGAAATACTAACCAGTTTCTGAAGGGCTTTTAAGATGTTTTTAAGAAGTTTCAGATCAAAGGCCCTGGGAAGGCTGACTGCGTGCATTAAATATTTAGTACTGATTCAGTCACTCGAGAGCTAGGCATTTTGACATTGCAAGAGGGAGAAAGCACATTCCAGCTGGGGCCATATTCACTTAAAGACACAGGTGATGGACTCAGCACCAAGGGGCCTATCTTCTGACTCCTATTGGCTGGAAGGTTGGAAGAGGTGACCTCGAAGGCTGCCCACCTAAGGATTCAGGATCTGATAGAATTATTCACGCTCTATAGGGATTGGGCAAGCAGGCCCCTCAGTAAGCCCTGACAGCAGGGATCTGCCTCCCCAGCTGCCACCACCAGTCTCAGAGCCTGTCACTCTGCACACTGCCACTTGGAGTCTGCCAAGCGCCTGATGACTGCGACGTGCTTTGCAGTCCAGCCGGGAAACACTGTCCTCAAGCCCACATGAGGTTCACAGAGTCCCGGCAGGTGAGGCTCAGTGTGAAGAAGATACTTGCAAAAGGTCACACTGTGAGTTAGTGGCATGGCTGGGGCTGGTGTCAAGAACTCCCGTGTGACAGTTCCAAGGTCTTTCCAATATATTACACTGGCTGTTCAATGACAAACAGTCACCCGCAGGTGGACACAAGAGGAAGAGGAGGAAGCCTAGAATGGGGTATAAGGTAGTGGTTCTTAATCTATACTAGGTCTTGGCTACCTCTGGAAATCTGGTGGAAATTACAAATCCTTTTCAAGAAAATACACTCATGTACATGCATATACTACATTTTGCATTTAGTGTTGGGGGAATTCAAACATCCCTTTGAACCCATCCTTAAACCTCAGGTTGCAGAACCTTGGTTTAGGATCATAGTAGATAGAGTCAGCCCTACGCTTATAACTTTGAGTTTCTTGGATGACTTTTAGAAGAGTGGTATGACACAGTGGGAGCATCACTTGGCCTTAGACAAGCCCAAGTTATATCAGTGATCAGTAGCTATGCAGTATTAGAAATTAATATTTCTCTGAACCTCAGTTTCTTATTTTTAACACAGGATAACATTGCCTCATGGAGAATTGGGAGTTTAAGTGGTAAAACTTTTAGTGCCCCTGGATTATATCAGGCCTTCAATGGATGCAAAATCCCTATCTATTTGTACCTTACCTCTATTTGCCTCCAGAAAAACCCTAATGGATCCCTCTAGCGTCAGTCATCCACTCTGGCCCTCTACCATACTACTAAACTTTAGACTCCAGAAGGGCAGAGTCCACGTGTATTATGCTCACAACAGCTACCTCTGAGTATAGTGATGGGCATGGTAGGTGCCTAATACCATATGTAGTGAATGAATTTAAAGAACAGATGAACGGACCAGATAGATACACAACAGCTTCTAAAGAGGAAGTGGGGCAGCAAATTGAGAAATTATACTGGGGAAGCCGCAAATAATGCTTTTAGTCACCACAGGCTATAGGTGTTTAAGGGCCCCCCAAAAGTAAGGATTTAGGAACTGGGGATTCTGAGAAGACAATGTGTAGAAAGCTCTGCCTGCTTAGTTCTACTCATTCTTTCATTCTCCTCTGCCAATATCATAGGACTTGTCTTTTCCCACATGACCAGCTGAGGAGCCCACCAGGTAAGTAGAAAATCTAGGATGAATTTACCAGGTGGGCCAGTGGGAAGAGGCAAAAGTTATTAGCCCCTGCTTGACCCAGCCGCAACTCTGATTCCGCAGGCACTGCAGTCTCCACCAGTAAGATTAGCCCTGCTCAGTTTCTGGGCCAATCCTGACAAGGCAGGAAGTACAGAAGCAGCTTTAGTCTCTCTTACATGTGGGATCTTGTTGCTATAGGCCAGAACACACACCTGAGGTGCGCCCCAGATCCTTACACACTACCGGAGTCAGAGCTGGCCACATGCCTCTCTTGGAATGCAAGATCAGTCTCAACCTAAACCTGTCAAGCCCCACCTCAGACCCTTACCCTCTCTTCTCCTAGAGACTAGAGCATGCTTCTAGGCCCCAGATAGTGGTGATGGACTGAGGAGAAGAGAAGCAATAAGCCATCACCCACCTAACTTCAAGTACCAGCTACTTGCTTGGAAGTTCTTCCTGACACGACTGAACCACTTTAGAAATACATGCGAGCTGGCCAAACATAACCGGCTACTGGATATCCTAGCTGAACTTAACCTATTCCTCAGGATTCCCTTCTTCCCTGATGTGGTGGCTGTATAATTCACCAGCTCAAAGAAGCCAGATTCTTCTCTCTCCCTCACTTTTAACATTCAATTTAATCACAGGTTCTATGAATTTTAACTCTTAGATGTTTCTTGAATTTATCAGCTCTTTTTCATCTTTCTTACTACTGTCTTACTTGTTAAAACCCTCCCTAATAATGCTATCTGCCTTTTAATCCATCCTCTACACAGCAGCCCAAGTACACTTAATGTTAAGTAGGTTTGACCTGTCACTCTTTTGCTTAACGTCCTACATTGCCAATCCCACCACAACCAGAAAGAAAAGAAAGCAAAGACCTAGACTCTTCCTTCCATTCTACTTTCTCTGTGTGCCTCCTAGGCCTCTTGATACAAACTCTAAAAATGGCTACTTCACTGGCTCTACTACAGGAGAGTAAAGAATATGAGCTGTCCCCGGTTGGACCAGGCTGCTATGGGAGGTAGTGAGCTCCCCATGCCTTAAGAGGTGCCTGCAGAGTCTGGAGAGCCACTCACTCGATGTTGTGGAAAAGCTCTGCTCTTGGACGAAAGACTGGTTATACGCCATAGGAGGGCAAATTCCGTCCTGAAGAGGCTTCTAGGCGTTTCAGCACATACCTTGGGGACAATAACATGTCCCCCTTCTTACCTCTACTCCCCTGCCACATTGACATTTGTGTGAGGAGGCCCCACCTCAAGGAAAGCGACTTCTCCTCTGAGACCAGCCTGACCCACATTCAGCACAAGTGGGAAACTATGCTGACATTTTTTCCTCTGGTCAATGTAATCAGTGCAGATATTCCAAGTGAATAATTTAGGTCTCCTAAAATAAACCAACTGGAGCCAAGATTGTCAAATGTGGCTGTCTACCTTGATCAAAGTAACCAGGTAAATAACCAAAACTCACTCCCTTCTCCTGTAGACATAGCTATTTAGGCATTCTTTACTAAGTGATGAGAAAGAGACAAAGTCTTAAGATACAAAAACAAACACTTTGCATTTGTGTACTTCTTTAGAAATGCAATATGCTGTTAAATTATAGTTACCAATTGAGAAAAGAATCTGTGCCAGGCAATATGGAAACTGCTTTATAAACCTCATCTTTTTAAATAACAGGCTTTTGAAAAATTTGCTTAGGTTTATATGCCAAGTCCTAACTCTACCACTTACTAGCTGTGTGATTTTAAGCTTGTTAATTAATCTCTCTGTGCTTCAGTTTTCTAATCCGTAAAATGGACAGAGTAACAGGTCTCAAAAAGGTGTTGTGAGAATTACACAAGCTATTTACACACCAAGAGCTTAGGTTGCTCTGCATGTGACACATGTATGTACTCAATAAATGTTATCTTTGGTTTATATTACTCCTGACAAATACCTTGATAATTAAGGGCTATAATTCCAAATGTGCAGATGAAGAAATAGGCAGAGTAATATGAAATAATTTGCTTAATTTGGTAGTGAATTAGGGGTGAAGCTAAAATTCAAACACTGATCTGACTCCAAAACCTTTACATTTTCTTTCCATGTGAGAGAGTAGCATTCTTATTGTTACTACTGTGGCTACTGTTATTACTATCATCATCACCAGAAGCATTAATAATAATGCCCTCCATAGGCACAGCACTTCCAAGGCTTCAAAGAAAATGTAAATACATATACACAAAATTACCAAACCTCAGGCCTATACATGACTCCATGGAACCTTAGCTACACTCTCTGTCCTGGGACAGGAGCCATCTCTGTGGCACCCTCAACAGGTCATCTGCGCAAGTTGGACTTCAAGAGTTTTGAAAGGAAAAACCAGAAAAGATCACTCCTGGGTAGAGCAGGGCTGGACAGGGCAGAGGCCCCATTATATGGGAGGCTCCAGTATTGAGAAAGACCTCAGAGATGGAAAGACACCTATCATTCTTCCTGAACACATTTAGGCCCTCAGACAGCACAGAGGAAGGATCCTGGAGGAGGAGGTCTTTCTGGACCTAAGGAAGGGTGGGCCTGAAGGAAGGGAAACCAAATGAACTTCACCCACTTGGAGATAACTGTGGAGGAACAGGAGCCCACAGCAAGAACTAACACCAAGGAAATCTGGAGAGTTGTCTCATCTTTGCTCGTATGTTCATCTGCTACCTTCTTCCCAACTCTGTGCCTGCAGGTGTAACAGAGAACCTTGAAATAGAAAAGGACATATGGCCTTGTTTTGTGGGGCAAAGATGTGGAAAAGCTGGGAGGACTGAATCAGCCTCCCCAAGTAGGCTAACGGCAAGAGAAAAAAGTGTAGGAACACAGTCACAGAGAAGATGGAGGCAGGCTAGGCCATGAGGCAAGCCAGGAAAGAGGCAAAATAGAGCCCTAAGAGGCAACTTTATCCTGAGAAAGAGCCCTGGAGACTCAAGAAGATAAAGCCCTCTTCACTGTCATGTGAACACTTCCATGATCCATTAGGTCCTCACAATAACAAAGAGTAGTCAGTGAAAGGACCCACCCAGAATAAGAGCATACATTTTTAAGTCAGACAGACCTGCGTACAAGTCTGGTTCTACCACTTATTAGCTATGTGAGATGAGCTCTAGTTTCTTCACCTAGGTAAGTTAATAAAAATGGCAACCTATTTTTAGTCCTGAAGATGAAATGATTACAAGAGATAAAAACAGAGCCTGACACTTGGTGTATGGGGAGAAAATAGAAGTAACAAGACTAAAAGCAGTCCTCTTTGATGAAATGCAAACAACATGAGGTTCCCAATCAGGAAACCTAGGTCATACTCCTAGATACTATAGATTTCTTCAATTCCTTACTGGACAAGGAAGGTGTTAGAAGACAAATCTTCCAGGGCCTTTGTAAGTCTAAACTTTCATGACTTTAGGCACTCGTAGCACAGGTATCATGAATGGGAGAAAGAGATGGAAAATCCCAGCCATCTGTCTCCCCTCCCAACTCCTGTAAAATGGCAGCTTGGACAAATAATATCAAGATTGGGTAATATTCTGCTGACCTAGTTAGACAAAGTTAAGAAACTCTTAAATATGTATGAATATTATTGAATGAAAAAGAGGAGGTTGATTCAAGTAGCTGCAGTGCATATTAATATCTTATTATTAGCCACTTTAACATAGGAAATATACTGGAAAATGCCTTTCCTATAAAATACAATTTGGAGAAGAGAATGCCTCTATTCTCTTCTCAGCAAATAATTGTCTTTTAATGCCAAACTATGGTAAGTAATCTAGAGAAATCAAATGGTATTGAAAGATGAAGCTAAATAATTTAGAAAAAAAGGAATACAACTAAATTAATCTAATAGGCACAATAGAGAAAGCAAGGTAGGATTTTTATATTCCATTTTCTGAAATGATATCTTCTTGGGAAGGCAAACAAGGAATTTGAACATTTTTCACATTTTCTCCTTTTAAGAGAGATATGAACTAATATATATATTCAACAAAAATTTCTTGAGAACTTACTGTGAACCCAGCAACTTACAGTCACAAAGAGGAATACAACCCATTTCATAGTAGGCATTGGTACTTTATTTTTTTTTTATGAAATTTGTGTGAACATACATTTTTAATTCTCTTGAATGTACACCTAGGGATGGAATTGCTGGGTCATAGGGTAACTCTATGCTTAACATTTTGAGGAACTGCCAAATGTTTTCCAGAGCAGCTACATCATTTTATATTCCCACCAGCAATATATGAGGGTCTCAGTTTCTCCATATTCTCCCCAATATTTGTTATTGTCCTTCTTTTATTTTTTTAAAGATTTCATTTATTTTATTTTTGAGAGAGAGAGAGAACACATGAGTGCATGAGCGGGGGCGGGGGGCGGATAGGTGAGGGGCAGAGGGAGAAGCAGACTCCCCACTGAGCAGGGGTCTGATGTGGGACTTGATCCCAGGACCCTGGGATCATGACCTGAACCAAAGGCAGATGCTTAACTGACTGAGCCACCCAGGTGCTCCTGTCCTTCTTTTATTATTCAGAGGTTGAGATGTGATACTTCACTGTGGTTTTAATTTGCATTTCCTTGATGGCTAATGATGTTATGTATCTTTTTTTTTTTTGAGTATCCTTTTATGTGCTTATTGGCCATTTTTTATCTTCTTTGGAGAAATGTCTGTTTAGATCCAGTGCCCATTCTTAAACTGTGGGGTGGTTTTTTGTTTTTGTTTTTCATCTTTTTATTGAATTCTAGGAGCTCTTTATATGTTCTTGATACAAGTTTCTTTTCAGATATATGATTTGAAAGTATTTTCTTCATTCTGTAGCCTGTCTTCTCACTTTCTTGGTGGTATCATTTGCAGTATAACATTTTTTTAATTTTGACAAAGTCCAGTTTGTATTTTGCTGCTTGTGCTTTTGGTGTCATATCTAAGAAATCATTGACTAACCCACGATCACAAAGATATACTCCTATGTTTTCTTCTAAGAAATTTGTAGTGTTACTTTTTACAGATATATCCACATTTAAAGATTTTTTTTCCCAACGAAAAAGAGAATAAGGAAGCAGGAAAAGGAGGAACCAGAGGTTAGCAGTGTTAGAGGAAAAGAAATGGCAGCAGCAGCCTCACTGGGAGAATAGTGAGCCACACGGAGTTCCTGGTAGGTAGCACCTGACCTTTTTCATCCCTCCCTCCCCCATGCCTGTTAACAATCCTACAGAAACAAGCAGAGCCCTGGGAGAAGGTTACTGCAACCTCAGATAGGTCGCTCACTACAGGATTCCCTGGGAAATTCAACAGCTTGCTCTGGAAAGGAGCACAGATTCTAGCTAGGGGCCGTCAGTCAAATCCCACCTGAATTTTCTAATTCCAACTGCCATGGTGTGGGATGACTCATAAGTAACCCTCTTCTTTCCAGACCCTGTCCTTTGTCTCTCCCGTGGCCTGTGAACAACATGTCCCATCATATTATTCCCAAGCCATTACTGGTTGGCACAGTCACTAAAAGTAACACTAAGTGAACTTCTTGAAGGTAAGGTTGCACAGTCTGGCTAACGTCATGTTGCAAGTTGCTTTAAAATCCTATACCTTTGAGGCCTTGTTTAAGCAAATAAAAACAACAAGGTCAAAAGTTATAGCCAGTGATCCATTTTTTGTTTGTTTGTTTTTAAAACTGAAACAATCTCCTTGAATGCTAATACTAGGATTCTAGGAAAATGTCTGGTTCATTTATCAAGTCTCCCTCTAGCAGGACATTTTTTTTTTTAGAAAATGGATAATAATGATTTGCAGCCGATTCTACTTGCTTTTCCTTAAGAGCCTATAAGAAGTCAGCCCCCATGCTTGCCTTTCTCAGTTTCCAACCACTATCTTTGTGATACTTCCGCCCTTTGGGAATGGCCAAGAGATAACATCAGAACTAGTCGACAGATGGGATTTTTCCTCCCTTCACGCCTTTTCCTTTTTGTATAAGAAAGGTAATATTTGAGCTCTATCTTGGAGGACTTAATGGGTGAAAGGAGCTCAAATATTACCTCACCCATACAGTTCTGAGGAGTCTTCTCCATGTTCCTGTAACTCCTTTCTCACCCCCGCCAATAACCTGTATCTTGATTTCTTCTACACAGGTATTACCACTTATGAGCAGTATACTCTTGAAAAAGTTACTTAACCTCTCTATGCCTGTTTCCTCACCTGCAAAATTGGGATAATAGTAGTACCTGCTTCATAAAGTTTCTGAAGCTGATTAAATGATAATAAAGTAGCTAGAATAGTACTTGACATGGAGTAAGTACTCTAAATGTGAGCTGTTCTCATTTTTATATGACAAATTGTATACCTTTAGGGAGCTTAGAGTCTGCTAAGGGAGATCAGTATTGCAAATGCATTATATCCAAATATTTACAAACAATTCAGGAGACACTTTCGCATTACCAAATATCTACTAGAAGTGTCTTGTCATTGACAATAACCTAAAGCTAAATCACACTGCCTAGTTAGCAGATGAGGCTTAAGGAGGTTATTTGACATGTCAAAGATATAAATGGCAGAGCCAAAATTAAAATCCCAATATGGCTCTAGCCCTGATGATCTTCCTACTTAAATTATAACTGAATAGGGAATTTCTATGGATATCTTTTGAAGAGGGGGTGGGGGCACTAATCTATGAGGAAAGAGGGGTTAAGTAATTGGCCTAAGGTTACACAGTTAATGAGTAGCAGAGTCAGGATTCTAAACTATACAGCTCACAATACTGACTTAGGCATCTGATTTTATTCTCACTGCCTTGTAGGTACTTAGTTAATGTTTGCAGAAAGAATAGACAAATAAGAAAACTTTGCAGACAGATCTGGGAGTGAGAGGCAGTGGGCTGCAGTGGACAATTGAAGTGTCAGCAGCTGGGCTTCCAGCTAGCGCTGTCCCACTTACTTACTGGGTGACTCAGGAAAGTTACCTCCCCTTTCGGGGCCTCAGTGTTTCCAGCTGCAGGAAGAGAGAGAAATCTGCAAACATTGTTAACAGCTGAGTCTTTCCTTTAAACTAAGTCTATGAGGAAGGCCAGTTAATAGGCCCTAGCATGCATGGTATGCACGGCAGGGAGGATAAGAGAGGCCAAAGCCCTGACTTCACACAAGTCTCTCTTTTTCCTTCCTCCTCAGTGGCATCTAAGGTACTGTTCACAGCCTAAATCCTTCCTTAGGGATATAGGTAACACGGTTTTTAAATCCCAGAACTTGAAGAACTTAAGGTTCTTGTTGGCTTTGACATTCTCTGACTCACATAAAAGAAATGACCTTGTGTCCTAATGTTATATGCCTTCTGATTTAACAGAATGGAAATATGGCTTCAGAGAAAGTGACAAAGGATGATCACACCAAGAGGTACCAAGAAGGAATTTTGGCTGTAATAGCATGTCTTCTCTACCTGTCCCCACTCTTATATATACCCTAAATACAAAAATATTCCCTAAACCTATGAAAAGAGGAAAATAGAGAATGAGCAATCAAAAGAGTGACAAGTGTTTTAAAGGGGAAACAGTATATTATAGACTCAGGTAACAGAGGCTCTCAAACTAGTCCGGGGAATAGTATATCAGGGAAAAATTCCAGGACGAAGTAATGTTCAAATTGGATCCTGAAAGCAGAATAGAAAGTACCTAGGCAAAGGGCCATCAAGAAGGAACATTCCAGTACATAGGCCAATCTGTATGTAAGTTAGAGAGAAAAATCCATGACTGATATAACTGTAGGGAGGCCAGTGCAAGCAGTGGAGAGAGCAAAATGACAGGGATATGAGACAGGCTGAAAAAGCAGGCAGAGGCCAGATTATGCAGGATCTTATAGACCAAGTTAAGAATTTGTTATTTTATCTTAACCCACTGAGAGGACAGGGTGTTCAGAGGGTCATTTTCACGGATACTGAAATTACTTAATATGGTGGCAGCAGAGTAGCAGAAAAGACAATTATGTACCTAAGCTCTTCATGATTGAGGGAAATGTCCAAGAAGTCAGCAGATGACAGCAATAAGGAATGGCAGAGGGTTATATAGACTAATGGCATAAGGCTCAAAACATGTCTTTTTATAAAAGGAAGAGGAAAAAATGGCCTAAAAATAGCAATCTGTTAGCACGAAGGACGCCATCTGCCAAGCTAGCTAAGTGGTGTTCAGTGAAAAGTCTACCATCTCTTGGTTAGTCAGGTACCAGAGGATCAGTGAGTCAGTGAGAGGAACACAAAGTTAGGAGGAAGGCTGGGACTTTCTGGCAGCCACTATAATGCTGATGTAGTTAGGTAAGCAGAATAGAGAGAGAGCCTAGAGGCCTGTTCACCTCACACCTTGTACCTGTTGGCTAAAGAAGTTGTTGTAACTTCCTGAGAGATATTGATAGTTTGAACTAGGGCACTGGCAGCAGAGATAAGGAAGGGATAGATTCTAAGGATATTGAGTTATAGCCTCAATCATACTTGGTAACAGATAGTATGCTAGGAGTGAATAAAAGAAGTTAAATAGGACAGGTTTCTGTCATGGACAACTTGTGATGGTGACACATTCATTGGACTAGGAAATGTAGGTCTGGACCAGGTGTATGGTAATTTGGGTCAGTCTCTGCAGCATGAGTAAATCAGACATGTGCCTGCTTGTTCTAGCAGTGGAGAACCCAGGGCCACAATTCCCAGTATCTCCTCTCCAGGCCCTTTCTCACCCAGGGCTGAGGTTTGGAATGGATGAGCTACCTGTAGCAGTCGGGTAAGTTGGAAGTCCCTCGCCAGATGCTGGGAGGATATATCTGCCTCCAATTAATTGAGACTCTTTTTGGAGGGAATAGCAAAAACTATGCCAAGAGAGTGATGACTTGTGAAGTGGCCTACTGGAAAGGAGCCAAAACTACTAAGCTTGTTTAATTTTGAGTGTCTGATCAGGACAAGGTTTGGTGCAGATGGGGGTCCACAGAACTCTCCTGAGAGGTGGATTAGGGAATGATAATTGAGATTACTAACTTCAAACAATTACTCAATTTAAAACCCAGCCAAAAAGATGTAATTATTTTTCATACATTTGTTTGGTCATGTTGCCAGCTGCAATTCCATGATGTTTTACTTCAAAGGGGAAGAAAGAACAATGCGGAAGGAATAGAAAGAATGGAAGGGAGCTACTTTATTTTGAAGTTACCCTGCTGAAAAGAATGGTGCTGCCCCTCTCTAGTTTCTTTTCTGTGTTACTGTCTTCTGTCCTCTGACTTGCCTGTCCACAGGGCCATCAGTTTTAGCTACTTTCTGAGATCTTGGCTTTTCTTCACAAGTCCACATAAGGACAGTTGTAGAAGCTGCCAGGCTCCATATCTTAAATTCTTCCAATCTACTTACACTTGACCACTTTGTTCCTAAACTAAATTGAATTTAACTGAGTTGACTTGGAGGCAGCTAAAACCTTGTTCGCTTAGATGACCTATGCTACTGGAGTTAGTAGCATAATCAAACTCAGGGACTGATATAGAATTGATTTTTAAAAAATGCCAATCTAGGCATTCCAGAGAAGTCTCTGGTAATATGCATGGATCTCTGTCCTTGGTCTCAGGTCTTATCCTGTTAAACACATAGATTTAAATTTATACTTAAAAAGTATATACTTTTAAAAATCTTAGTGAGGACACTAATAGTACAGATAAGAGAATCCAAGAATCAAAATGATCACAGCAAGCTAGAATGAAGGGTTAAAACCAAAAGTAGGACAACTGTAAGGGGTCACAATTATACTTGTAAAATCCATAGGCTAATGTGGTATCCTGGATTGGATCACGAGACAGAAAAAGAACATCGGTGGAAAAACTGATGAGATCTGAATATAGTTTTGTAGTTTAGTTAATAGTAATGTATCAATGTTAATTTATTTGTTTTGACAAATGCTCCATGGTTGTGTATGATTCTAACATTAGAGGAAACTGGGTGAAGTTATCTTTTCAATTTATTTTTTAATATTATCTTTTCAATTTGTTTCCCATTTTCTCAAGATTAAATGATTATTTAAAAAGTGTGCCACACTATACAGAAATCAACATTCTCTCCCACAGTGCTGTGCATCTGGGACTATAGTAATGTCACTGTCCCTGCCCCACATCTTCAAGTTAATATTCTTAGGTCACAACAATAAGTCTTTCCAAAGAGGACCTTCTGGAAAAACAAACTATTGTCTCAGCTCATATATCTCTCTTTTTTTGTAGCATGCATCAGCAATCTATCCAAGAAGTATATATTGGGGAGCAAAGAGGGGATCCACCAGCAAGGCCACAGTTGTTGACAGCCATAAGATTAGAGATAAGCACAAAGGAGTAGGTCAACATACTGGCAAAAAATCCTGTGACAGCTTGGGAATAACTCTTCATTTCATACATGGTGGAGACCCCGCTGTCCAGTGCATAGGTATTGTCAAGGTAGGCTGGTGAGTTTCAGAGCCACAAAGAACTAATGTCACCTCGGAGATGAGGAATAAAACCCACAAAAATCCTAGGATGCCCTCTTCCCGATACATGGTTACCATGTAACCATGGATAGCAGCAGAATAAGCCATCATCTCTCGATTTGTCTCCTTGATAACTTGGTTGAAGGAAGATGTGACTTCTTTCTGTACATTTTAAGGTCCTATTTCCTCAATCTTTCACACTACTGGTAAAGCTGTAAAATGTTACCATGGACCAGAGTTCCAAGGACTCCTGAACACAGTCTTGGAGTTGAGTCTATGAACAACCCATGCTTCCCATCAATGTGCACAAAGCGCTGAGCATAACAAAACAGACTGGGAAGCTGACATACTTATTGCCCCAAAATGTTTTGTCCTATTGTTGGAGGAAGAGGCTCATATTCCACCTGGATAAGCACTTTCATGTACATGAAGGGCTGGGACACAACGGTGAGACCAGAGCCCAGGAGCACCTGACGGGCTGTGTCTGCAGTGATGGCACCTGCAGATGGTCAACTTGTTTTTTTATAAATCTAAAATTATTTAAAAATAAAAGGCTTATTTAAAAAAAAGCAGAGGAATTAAAATAGCCTTATTTAACAAACAACAACAAAAATCAACTACAGGAAGACTTCACTGCTAAAAGAAGGTAATATAAACTCTTGCTACATTTCTAGAGAGTTAGCATTCAGAGCAAGAGAAGCAATAGTCCTATTCTGCAATAGGAGGCTTATCAGGCCTATAAAATTTTATGTTCAGTTCTGATATTTTATAAAGGAAGTTAACAACCTAGATTATGTCCAGAGAACAACAAAGAAGGCACAAAATTTAGAAACCACAGAATTTGCAGAAATGTAGAATTATGGGGGCAGAAGAGGAAGGAAGGGACTAGCCTGGAGAGGACTCATGAGGGGGGTGTGGTCACTGGCTTGCTGTCTTTGCAGACATGTCCCCTTGCTATAGGAGCAAGTACATGCAAAGTAGACCCAGAGGGTGGAGCTAGAGTCAAGGAGAGAGGTTATAGGGAGGTGGCTCTTTCTGGGAAGAGTGGAACTTTTTTCTCTTTGAAGTGGGGCTCAGGCTGTCTCAAGAAATGTGTGAGCAGAGGCTGAAAAGTCGTATTTCTGGAATGTTAAGAGAAGATATTGGTCTATACAATTTGCGTCCTTGCCCATAGGAGATTTCTAATATATTTTCTAAATTTGAACGTGACCCCTATAGTCTTTGCCAACTCTAGAGATTGTGTGACGTGTTAAGATCAGAGAGGCCAGCTTTTCCAGGCATTTTTATGGCATTCTCATTTTTATATATGATGTCATGGTGGTAATTTTCCTTCAGGTACTTTTGGCTAACAATTATCTCTGTCTATAGGGGAAAAATAGCCAACTGGAAAGATAGGCAGGAGTTAACCTGACTTCTAGATCTGCTGTCATCAGCAAGTGCAGCCTGGAGATGGAAGAGTTCAGTGCCACAATGATCATGATCCTTCCTGCCTGGTTCCTCACTGTCTTCAGGATAAAGTCCAAATTGTTTAGGTTGGCATTCAAGGCACCTCTGGGTCAGCCTCTACCTACCCCTCCTTTTTTCTCCATCACTACTCCTTCTGTTCTTCTTAGGCAGATCCTGAGCTCTTGTCATCTGGAACCACACAAAACTGTCAGGACTCATCATGTGTCTCAGCCTCTGTATCCATATTTTGATTCTCATTTCAAGATGTCTTCAATTTAAGGCTTTGTTTCCTCCCTTGTGCCTCTTCTCTGCCCACTACTTCTATTATAGCAAGTCTCTTACTATCGTTGCCATTATCAGTTTTTACATTTGTGTTGCCCACTACATTCAACACTTCTCAGGGACAAGGTATGTTTGGTATTCATCTTTCTGTCTCCAGCATCCAGTATAGAGCCTGACAGGCAGAAGGTACTCATCAGATATTTGTAGTATTGAAGAATGGCTTTGTAAGAATTTAGTAAGTGAATATATAAGTGAATAAAATAGTTCCCTATCCAGGACTGGTTTAGAGTCCATTTTTTGGCTTCTATAAAGGTTTGGCTTCAAATTCCAACTTTATGGTATAGACAAATTACTTCATCTCATTGTGTCTCAGTTTTTAAAAATGCAAATGGAAAAAGATAGTACTGATATATCTCAGAGTTTAAATTCTTCTAAGTGAATCCTTCACCCCAAAATTCATCCTCTTTCCTGATTTAATTTATAGAATATTATTTGTCTCCTCCTACTAGAATATAAGCCCCATGAAGGCATGGATTTCTGGCTGGTTTTCACTGCTAATATCCTCAGAACCTAGATCATGCCAGTTCAACATTAGGCATTCAATAACAGTATGAATCACATCATAGGGTTGTTGTGAGGTTTGAGTGACATAACGTGTATGAAGGTCACAGCATTGGGCCTAGCACATGCTAAGCATTCAATTAACTACCAGTATTATAAAATAAAGGGCAGATTAATAGGCAACATTACAGCAGGCTGATGTCTGTCTCAGAACATACAATCAGGTAATCATGAATGTTTGAACCATAATTTATGTTGGAATTGGAAAGAATGCTTGAAATAATCTGGTCTGACTTTCTGAGGCCCAAAGAGGAGAAGTTCTTTTCTCAAAGTCACAGAGTTAGCCAGTGTCAGAACCTAGACAATATTTTTCCCATATAAATGATTTTCTAGTGATTCCCTAAAATACACTATCAGATTATTTTCTTTGTTAGACACTTCGTTTTGGCAAGTATCCCTAAGTACAGGAATGACTCTCCATCTAATATTTTCAACACACACACACACACACATACTCAAGAGTTAGGTGTTCCTCTAATTAGTCCAATGATGATGAAAATAATACCATATTTTACTGTGCCTGACAGTACAAGGGTTATATGATTGAAAAACTAATATTTGTCAATTAAAATTTACTTCTGGCTACACTGGAAGGAGTGTATTGGTAAATCCTATTTCCAAAAAACAAATATAAAGCTAGACAAAACTGATACAACTATTTCAGTGCTTTGGAAATTGACCAAAGTCATACAACAATCTCAAAACTGTTATGCTAAAAAAACTGCTGAGCTTTGGGTAATAAGAATGGGAATCTGTGAAGTACTGTGGTTGTTCCATCTTCCCCCAAGCTTGGTGAATGCGGGCTTCTGTTAGGGCAGGCCATACTCTAAGGAGGATTGGAAGTTTCTCTGTCATGGTCAAAGTGACTCAATTTGGAAAAGCGGGCAGTACCCACACCTGGAAGTACTGAATGTGGAACATTCATCACAGAGGTTGGCAAATAAGGAGGGCCTGCAGTTGAATAGCTGGGACAAACACATTCCTGGCTGAGACTGGGTTCAGGCACAGTAGAGACCTGAGAAGGCTCCTACCAGTCACACACTCCCAAACAACCTTGAAGCTGCACAAATGCTCATGGTAAACACAACACAGAAGAGAAAGTAAGAGCCAGGGCAGACTTGAAAATTGCCCAAACTTTGACTGTGCTCTCCATACCCACATACAGATCCACTGACAGAGGATGGAAACCTTATGGGCTCAGGGTGGGAGAGCACAAACTCAGCTCAATAATATGTGACCATTAACCTACAGAGACACAGGGTTGACTCCTTAAGAATCCAGGCTTAAAAATAGGAAAGAAAAAAAGAAAAATTGAGCAGAGGCACAAGAGAAAGATACTAAGATAACTCACACGTAAAGGTTAGTCTTTTCAACAAGCAGTGCTAGAACAATTGGATATCTGTGTGCAAAATAATATGAGCTAGACCCTTACCTCATGCATACATACAAAAATAATTCAAAATGGATCACAGACTGAGATGTAAGTAAAACCATAAAAATTTAGAATAACACATGGGAGAAAATCTTTGTGATCTTCAGTTGGAAAAGAATTCTTAGATAAGAATCCAAAGCATGATCCATAAGAGAAAAATTTGATAAATTAGACTTCAAATTTTAAAACATCTGTTTTTCAAAAGATATGGTGAAGAGAATAAACAGATAAAGCGTAGGTTAAAAGGAAATATTTGCAAAGCATGTATCAGATAAAGATCTTGGATTAAGAATATATAAAGAACTCTCAAAACAACAGATAACTTGATTAAGAAGTTGTGGTCCAGGGGCGCCTGGGTGGCACAGCGGTTAAGCGCCTGCCTTCGGCTCAGGGCGTGATCCCGGCGTTATGGGATCGAGCCCCACGTCAGGCTCCTCTGCTATGAGCCTGCTTCTTCCTCTCCCACTCCCCCTGCTTGTGTTCCCTCTCTCGCTGGCTGTCTCTGTCTCTGTCGAATAAATAATAAAATCTTTAAAAAAAAAAAAAAAGATGTTGTGGTCCGTATATACAATGGAATATTATTCAGCTATCAGAAAGAACAATTTCTCAATATTTGCTGCAACATGGACAGCACTGGAGGAGATAATGCTAAGTGAAATAAGTCAATCAGAGAAAGACAATTATCATATGGTTTCTCTCATCTATGGAACATAAGAACTAGGAAGATCGGTAGGAGAAGAAAGGGATAAAGAAAGAGGGGTGATCAGAAGGGGGAATGAAGCATGAGAGACTATGGACTCTGAGAAACAAACTGAGGGCTTCAGAGGGGAAGGGGATGGGGGAATGGGATTGGCTGGTGATGGGTAGTAAGGAGGGCACGTATTGCATTGTGCACTGGGTGTTATATGCAACTAATGAATCATCGAACTTTGCATAGGAATCCGGGGATGTACTGTATGGTGACTAACATAATATAATAAAAAAAATATTTAAAAACTCATTGTAAGAAAACAAATAACCTGATATTTTTAAGTGAACAATATATTTAAATTGACACTTTATTAAAGAAGATAAATGAATGGCAAATTAGCCCATGACAAGATAATCAACATAATTAGTCATTAGGGCAATATAATTTAAAACCACAATGAGATACCACTACATACCCACTAAAATGGTTACATTAAAAAATATAGATAATTCCAAGTGTTAGCAAGAACATGGAGAAACTATAACCCCCTCTCTTATATTGCTAGTAGGAGATGGCACTACTAACTTGGAACACAGTTTGACGCTTTTCTTTTTTTAAATTTGAATGTGAACTTAACCCAATGATTCCACTCCTAGAAATCTACCCAAAAGAAAGTGGATCACATGTCCACTCAAAGGTATGCACATGAATACTTATAACATCATTATTCATAATAGCCCCAATCTGGAAACAAGCCAAATGTCCATCAACTAGAGAATAAACAATGTGGTATATATCTTTTCAAAAGAATACTATTCAGCACTAAAAATGAACTACTGATACATGGTACAACATGGCTAAACCTCAAAAATATAACATTAAGTGAAAGATGCTGGATGCAAAAGATTTCATTTACATGAAATGTTCAGAAATGGCAAATTTATAGTGTCAGAGAAGATCAGTTGTTGCTAGGGTTGGGAGTGGAAATGAGCATTAACAAAGGAACTTTTTGGGATGATGGAAATGTTCTAAAACTGGATTGTGGTGATAGTGTAAAACTCTATAAATTTACTAAAAATCATAGAACTGTAACTTTATAATGGGTGAATTGTATGGTATATTAATTATACCTCAATAAGGTGTTAAGATAACAAGAACAAAAAAAGATCTTTCCCATGATATATTTATCTTAAGTCGGACTGCAGCATTGATGCATGTTCAAAGGGATTTTGTTTGGTGAGGTTAGAAGGGGGCAGTAGTGAATAACAAAATAAGATGCCATTTTGGATGATATAATTAGTAGCAATAGTAGTTATGGACATGGCGATTAATAGTTCCAGCACAATTCAAAATCTTGCTTTCTGCCTACTTTCCCTAAGATGTGGATGTTGGCATGTTTAGCCTTCCCACATATAATTATCCTCCCTCCAAATTGGAATAAGGATTAACTAATTATAGTGGTGCCTTCAGACATGAGCCATACCAAACACCCTGGTAATGAAGAATTGTCCTGTCTGCAAAAGTATGCCAGAAAGCCTTAAAGTCTCTGGCATCTGCTTTGAGGTCCAACCCATAGAGTTTCCAGCAAAACTAGTTTGGCCAGCACAGGTATGCCCTTCACGTCCATTAACTTTACTTTCTTAAGATGCTGCTTTGGATAAGGTAATTCCTTTCCCAAAAAATCTAGTTGGGCCCTCAGTTGGTCCAATGCAGAGAGTGTTAGTGTTCCATCAAAACGTCAGGACGTAGTGTTAGAAGTCATGGGTTTAAACCTTGTCTCTGACATGAACTAGCTGTATAGCTTTAGGTAAGTAACTTATCTTTTTAGCCTTAGATTATTTATCCCCCCAAACTGGGATAATTTTGCCCACTCCATAAAACTATTGTGAGAAATAAGCAAGATAATATGTATAAAGTACTTGACCTCACATCTGTGACTTCCCCAATTTCTTAATATGACAATTAAGGCTTTCTAGAATTTGGCCCCAATATTCCTATTTATTCCAATCTTCTACTAGGAAGATTCCAATCTTCTAGTAGGAATATTTTAATCAAACCATACTTCTAACTGTCACCACGCAATGACTCTGGCTGTATCCTGCTGTCTGGGCTGCCTTCTCCCCAACTCTGTATTTAGTATTCCTACCCATTTTTAAGACTTAGCTTAAAGCCTATCTTCTGCCTGATGGTTAGTCTGACCATTCACTCTCTAAACAACTCATGAGATCCTTAATTATATACTTTAAAAATATTATTTCTGTTTGAATATGTCTTATTTCCTCAGGTATAGAATACATTTCTGGAAGTACACCAAGATTTGTTTTATATCTCCCAGTACTCCTCACAAAGTCTGAAGTAGGACACGGGTCTCAACTTGTTTTTCTTTTTTCTTTTTCCTGAAGAGTTCCTCAAAGAATAATTTGAAAACAATATTCAAGTCCGACTTTTTCATTTTATAGATGAAAAACTTGTCCCCAGAAAGAGTAACATTCAAGAACATATGAGTAATTTGGTATTAGATTTGAAAACAAAATTCAGGCTTCCTGTGGCAGAGATGTCAGGCTGTCCTTCAATATCAGTTCTCCTACATATGCATATGACTACCAATTTTTAGCTGGGAACATGGTCATCCAGAATGAAGACTTCATGTCTCATTCTTACTTTAGAGAAGGATGGATATGTGTTCTATGAAATGGGATAGAAGGGAAAGTGCTATGTAACTGCATCTTCTCCTTTCTCCCCGTATCTTCTTCATCCTGCTGCCTAAAACACAGATATGATGGTAGAATTTCATCCTGGATCCACACTGGATTCATTCTTCCATTCATTCAATAATCCATTTAATAGCCATTCAGTATGCACCTATATTCTGCCTGGCATAAATCTAAGAAGGGGCTCAGGTGGACACAGGAATGAAATATACAAATCCTGCCCTTAAAATTAAAAGTCACAAGTATTGAATGAACTCACTATCTTAACTCATATCACATTTCATATGTCTGGCAAACACTCATCTCAGAATTCTCTGACAGTCTTATCTCAGACAATCTCACTGTTTCCAGTTATAAATTGTTGATTAATCTGTATGTGCTTAATATGTTCTATTTGCCTCTCTACATTCACTCCCTGCCTTTCTTCATTTTCTTTGACCAGTGTGGCTTATCTGTATAGAGTACATCAATGGGGTCTCTTGTCCTCCAACTTCTGGTTGGGTTGGTCAATAAGGACCCCTAGCAGGAAATCAGAGGGAAGTAAGAGAATGAATTCTATGTATTTATTTTTCTTAGCTCCCTCCCTGTGGGGTTATCTCAGGCTATTTTTTTTTCCTTAACTGAAGGTCACTGTTCCACTCAATGTGGTCCACTATATGACTCTCTACTATTGGATTCTGGTAACCATTCCTTCCCTTCACACCCTTTGAACTGATACTAGCCCCAGGGAAATGCACTATACCCTGTGGTTTCCCTACACACTGCCCACACCTTGTAAACAGCCCATTTATTAAGCCCTCCTCAAATTATCCTAATGTGAGGCTGCCATCTGTTTCCTGCTAACATGCTGACTGATACACCATGTGTTCCGAAATATATAGGCACCAGATACCCATGCACCCACCAGAAGCACTGTTAGGTAGACAGTTAGAGTAAAGGGAAGACATTTAGCAAAATCTTAGTGCATAGAGAATCTCAGACTATAAGAATATCATTATGACCGCTACTAGATTTGAGATCAGATTTGACTCTCAGGTATCTGAGCCGTAGGCAAGTCCTCTTTATTTCTCTCCTTTTTTTGGGGGGGGGTATCCTGGACTAGACTCTATGTCTTTTAAACAGCCTAGTCTTGAAAAGTTTTATTTAGAAGTGGGACTCCCTTCTAGGTTGAACTCACAGTCACTGGGCAGAATCCATCTTTCCACCATGTATCAGAACTTCGAGTATAGTATTTTCTGCCAATTCCCCCACTTAGATCCTCACTTAGGATCTTTAAAGTATTCAATATGCCTATTTTAGGGGCACAACCCACAATTCTTAAAGAATGAAACATAAAAACCATTTATCACTTGCTTATTCATTACAGTAACTGGTATCACTGACTACAGAGAACAATGGTAGGCAGAACAATGCACCCCTTTCCCAAAATGTCTAAGTCCTAATCCCAGAAAACTGTGAATATGTCACTTTACATGCCAAAAGGGACTAAGTGATTAAGTTTAAGATCTTTAGATGGAGGTATTATCCTGGATTATCTGGATGAGCCCAACATAATCACAAGGGTCCTTATAAGTAGAAGAGAGAGGCAGGAGATTCAGTGTCAGAATGATGCAGCATGAGAAAGACTCAACCAGCCATTGTTGGCTTTGAAGATGGAAGGGAACTATAAGCTAAGAAATGTAAACAGCCTCTAGAAGCTGGAAAGAACAGTGAAATAAATTCTCTCCTGGAACCTCCAAAAGGAATTCAGACCTGCTGATACCTTGATTTTAGCCCACCGGGACCAATTTCAAACTTCTCCTGAACTGTAAGATAGTAAACTCATGTTATTGTAAGCCACCAAGTTCATGGCAATTTGTTATGCCAGCAATAGGAAACTAATACAGAACGTAAGACTGAAATCTCTAGACCCAGAGAACAAAACCTGGGAAGGGAGAAGGGCTTGGAACTGATGGATGGCAGAGACAGACCACATCATGGGCAGCACAACCAAACGGCACGCCACTTGCTAACCTGCACTACAGGCAAGTTGAATTCATTAAAAGACAAATGTATTTTTTTTTTATCTCAGAGGCTCACACTCAAAATGCTTTCATGCCTTTAACATGGCTGTAACACCTGGTAGGAGCCTCCTTCTTTTCTCACCAGAGTTTTTGTATTTTGTTAGAGAGCATTACCAGCTTCAGTTCAGAAGGACAAGCATCTGTCTCCTATCTTATTCTGTGACTTCCTGTTGGCCACAGAGGCAAAGAATGGCACAATAAAAATAATTATTTTTATATACAAAGCATCAGTGTCCGTCGTTTGCATTCTATAAAAACCCATTGCTAAGCTCCTCCCCCAAGGCTGCCTGTTTGAGTAGGCCTTACCACGCTCTGACCCAGCTGCTCTCGAAAGAAGTAATCCATGTTTCTCTTTTGCAGGCTGTCAAGGTAATGCTGAAAGCGTGTGTACGTATACGGGTAGCAGTAAGCAAATTGGTAAATATCTTCTTCTCGGTCAAAACAAAATGCAAAGGACATCACATAATTCTTCCTATGGTCCGGGCACCGGTAGTAGTAAACATTTTTAGGTGGCAGCCTTTGCCTAAAAGATACAAACAAAAAAATGTGGGCATATCAGACAATCATTCAAGCTTCAAAAGGTAATAAACATGAAGAGAAAAACTGTAACATCAAGAACTCCATGTGATGCCTGCGATCAACCACCATACCATCTATGGCCAAAAGAGACCAGGATTTGGCAGCACTTTGTTCAAATTCCAGCCCTACCCTTTATCAGCTGTTTGGACAATGCAAAGTTAAAGATTTTAGTCATTGTTTACTCTTATTTTTAGCACTTATTATATGCCTAGGCATTGTACTAGATTCTTAATGTATAATGGTAAATAGGATAGGCAACGTGATTTTCCTCATGGAGTCTATAGCGTGGTGGGAAGTCAATGAAATGTTAAAAATAAATATACAATATAGTTACAGACTCTTAAAGTGCCTTGAGGGCAACTAAAGACCGTGATGTCATACGGAAATAAATAGGGGAGGCCTACTTTTCCTAGGGAAGTCAGGTTTTTGCATTATAAGGCTAATTCAGACCTTTTTAAAATAAGCTAATATGCATTGTAAATATTTAAGGGGGAAGAAAGAATATTCAACATTTCTTTAAATTATTATCATTGTTTTTCTACAGAGCATTCCACGATACTAATTTTCCACAGAAGCACTTTGGGAAATACTGTGTAGGCAATTTTGTTAAGTTATCACGCTCGTTCTCCAATAAGGAACTCTGAAACATATACTTGAGAAACGGCAAAATGTTCCAGTCATAATTCCTATAACTTCTTTACATTCATCCACACCATAGGCTCACTGTACCTTCTTCAGGCTGTATGACATCCAAATTATTTACACTGTTTTCCTGCAGTGAATGCCTCTCACTTCTGTGCCTTCAAAGTCCTGTTAATCCTACAAAACCCATCTCAGACTGTGCCTTCTCTATGATTATCCACTGACAATTCCAGGCCTATTCAGCTCCCACATTTTGCAGTAACACTTGCTTCTTTATGATGGCTTTGTAAGTCTTATCTACTAGGATCATTTTGGAAGTTCCTTAGAGGCAGGTATATTTGTGAGTGTTACTGGCACAGTGGGTGAAGGATGCAAGGCTCACCTATAGAGGCTTGGCATTCAACTGAGAAGCTATGAGACACAGGAGCATATAGAGGACAGTGTGAGGAGGAGGGTGTAAGTGATGGGGTTGAGAAAAAAAAGATTGGTGGTGGCTCCAGGTACAGCAGCTTGAAGAAAACTGTTAAGAACTCCCAGAGCATTAAAACATGCAGTATGTTGCAGAATCTTGCTTCTACCTTGGTGTCCTTCTGAGGCTGCCTAAGTATCCAGGATGGGAAGTAAGTCTCTGAGCTTCCTGTGGAAGAGCAGAGGTTGCAAGACACTAATTCTGTACATACAGCAGCTTGTATTGTTTGCCTGTAGCCCTGGATCTTGTGAATTTCACCCAAACATTAAGTGAAAAGCAGAGACGGTAAGAAGACAAAAATAAAGGAAGGAAAAAAGGAAAAGAAGGATTGAGGGAAGAATGAGGAAAAAGAGATAGGAAGGAATGAACAGAACACGCACGGTATGTGGGCAGATCAGTATGGGTTGTTTCTGGGGCTCCTTCAGTACCTGATTTAATTCTCATAACCATTTGGTCAAGGTAGGTATTATCCCACTTTGCAGATATGGTTGTGGAGGCTCATAAAAGTTAAGGAGCTCACCCATGATCTCAAGCAAGTAAATGATAGAGCTGAGACTCAAATTTATTTCTGTGTGATTCTGAGTCTAGTACCTAGAACATTCCTCCATAATCCCTCTTGATAAATTATGAACTTCTGGCATTCCAGATATGAGCATGTGCAAAAGCCAGGAGGCAAGAGAGAACAAGTAAAATGTTAGAACTGAAAGGAATTCATCATGGCTGAAACACAAAGAGTGAGAAGGGACATCATGAGAAATGTGTTTGAAGAGGAAGGCAGAAGCCAGACTAGAAAGGGACTCTATAAACCATGTTAAAGAATTTAAAAATTATCCTGAAGTCACAGAGTACTTTTCAAGGGAGTGAAAGAAATTAAGTATCATGACTGTGCCAGTCCATGGAATTGATATTCGTCAGAAGGACAGAAGGATAGTTTCAGCACAGGTGTAGAAAACAAGACAGATTTGACTGTATTAGAAAAAAGTGGCTGAAGTGATGGGACATAAAGTCTAATATGGTTGAGAACCTGAAAGTCGGCTGAGGAGGGCAGGGTGGTATAGAGAAGAGCATAAGCAACAAAGGAACAGGGCTTTGCACATGAATGTCAGTGGTAGTATCAAAGGCTGTCTATGGATGTGCTTGGGTCCACCAACAGAATTTGCCTCCTACTCCCAAAGCCACACAAATAAATATGTAGGTAACAACAGTCTTCTTGTAAGGCGAATATAACTTTAAGACAGGCACCTCCTAGACACTCTTCCTTTCTAACCAGATTGCTACCCTAGACCTTCTTATTTTGAAATGTTGGGGCTACCAGTGATGAGACAGAGAAATAATGGCCTGGAAGGTGCATGGGGATTGAAGAGAAAAGTCATCTCCTCCTGATATTTCTGTATGTGGAGTAAGAGAATGAGCAGCTCTTGAGAGGGTAATGGGGGGAATAATGGCCTCCAATCAGGTCTTACTTCATTGTTTTATGTAGCAAATATTTGTTAAGTATCATGCACCAAGCATTGTTTGATTAAGAGAAGAGGTAAAGGAAGCTGTGGACTAAAAGACTGAGAACCCAAGTGAGATTATTAACCATAAAGTTGAGTTTCAGAGGAAAAGGTGGAAAGTTCTGGATAGAGAAGGGAACAGTGGGAAACCAAGATCAGACCAGTGCAGAGACGAGGCTATAGAAAGAACAGGAAATGGTCTACATATGTGATGTGCTAGAACATGGAGGAATGTGAGGCTGATGGAATAACCTAGTCTCAGGGTTCCAGATTTGCATTCAAAAAGAATGCCAGTTGAAAGTGGCCTGGAGGTCTCTCGCCAGTCATCTGTGATACTGGCTTCAGGCTCTGGCTCACAGATCTGAGCACAAGGTGAGCATGTCTTCATATGCTAGTGATTCCTACAGTGATAGGCCCCTTGGGTTATGATGCTGATGTTCTCAACTCTTCATTTACTAGTATATCTGATCAGGGTCCATGCTTTAAATTTAATCACTCAGTTTTCTCCTATTCTAGCCAAGTTTAGCAACTTGACTCTGAGAGCCTGCCATCTCCACCAAATTTGATTATGTGCTATCAAGAGAATTCATCTAATGCCTGCAGCTGTCCCAGCTCCTCTCCTGAGTGGGTCGGATGCCTAACCTGATTTGCAGACAGAGTGAAGGTAATAGGCCCTGGGGTAATCATTCAAGGAAGCTGAGATGCTGCTCAGGGCTTAGATTTTCTAGACTCTCCTAAGAATACAAATAAAAATCTATTTGAGAAGAGCTCAGTAGACCAAATTCATGAGGACTTTCAAGTACACAAAGAAGAGAGGAAAATAAAGCAGGGACGAAGTAGGAAAAATGTCTCATTTGTAATGCACTTCTGTTTTTTCTCTTATTTTACTTATTACATTTTTACTATGTCTCAAATATCATGTTAAATGTTTTATATGCTTTATCATTTAATCTTCACAATAACCCCATGAGCCAGGGGCTATTAACATCCCCTTTACACAGACAAGAAAAGTGAAGCTCAGAGAGGTAAAAAAAGTTCCCTGAATTGGCAGGGTTAGTAATACACAGAGCTTGTATTAGACTCTGAAGTCTGTGCTCATAATCCCTATGGTACCATGCCACCCTCCTTTTCCCCCTTGCCATCCAGCTTATAACCTTATCTCTGCTTCCAGAAAAATCTGCTCTCACAGTCCTCTCTTGCTAAAGACTCTTCAAACAACTCCCTATCTTTACATTCTGGTTTAGCCCATAAGGCTTCCTGAGATCTCCCTGTGATCTAGTATCATCAGTCATTTCTTCCTCCTTGAACCCTTTCTTTCATTCATACTGAGCTACTCACAACTCCCTAACACAGTTTTATGACGTTCCTCCCATACCTCTATGGGATCTCTTTGTATTTGATATTTTTTCCACTTGGACTACCTTTCTTGCCATTTTACCTACTTGGTGAACTGCTACTCATAGATGTGGCATAAGGTAGATTGTCAAGGCTAAAATAATTTTTAAATGAACTAGTCAATTACTAGACAAAAGAATGTATAAATAAATGTTTATCCTTTAACATACTTCTTCTCTGAATTCTTCTCTGACCATTCAGTTTTCATTAATTTTTCTCTACTTTGACATATAATATTAAAATAAGTTTTGGGGCGCCTGGGTGGCTCAGTCATTAAGTGTCTGCCTTCGGCTCAGGGTGTGATCCCGGCATTCTGGGATCGAGCCCCACAACAGGCTCCTCCACTGGAAGCCTGCTTCTTCCTCTCCCACTCCCCCTGCTTGTGTTCCCTCTCTCCCTAGCTGTCTCTATCTCTGTCAAATAAATAAAAAATCTTAAAAAAAAAGAATAATAAAATAAAATAAGTTTTATAACTTGGTATGTTCCTTAACAATGAACACCAAAAGCAAATGGAGATTTCTTCGAAGAAAGGGTAGGCTTTTTGAAGACAGGAAGAGTGTCACCTTTTCCCTCTCTTTCTCACTAGAAATGGGACAGAGAAGTTAACAATACTTGCTTATTTTAAAAAGTTATGATAAAAGGAAAAGAAAACTCACCTCTGAAGATAAATGGTAGACATCATAGGGAGGTAGATTTTAGCTCAGTATAGAGACTCTTTAGCACTCAACTGAAGGGAAAGTAGAAAGGCCCATGTTGCAGGGGAGTAAAAGCAAGCATGGGAAGCTTTATGGAATCCCATAAAATAAGTTCTTACACTTGATGTGAGGTTAGACAAGGCAGCCTTCTGATTCCATTTAATACAGTTAGTCTGAGATATCACTGAAAACAATACAACAATGATGATAATAGTTACTACAACTAAAATTCCTAGTATATGTACCTATCATTGACCATGTGTATAATTTAAGTACATTATGATATATTAAGTCCTTTAATCCTAAAAACCATCCTCTGAAGTTATTCCTATTATCCCAATAATAGGATGAAAATGAAGATGGGGTCAAGAATGCCTGTTCTTAAGAAGAAATTTGTCCATGACTCCTCAGAAGACTTCATAAGGAAAACAGTCCAACATTTGATCCTGCCAGAGATATAGAGATTCAAGATTTGGAGTGTGTGCTCTCAGGACTTAGAAACTAAAGGCTGATCCAGTTCTTGGAAGAAACCATCATCCTGGGTCCATCCTGATGACTGAAGAGGGCATCCACATGTGTGAAGGGACCCTGTAACTCACATCCTCAGATCCAGTCATGGATGCACATGTGAGTGAGCAAAGCACACACACACACACACACACATTCACACACGTATGTACATACTGAACAAATTCACAATCATACTTTATATACCTCTCTATTATAGCCTCTTTTGCATTATATCAATTTGAATATATACCTTTCTCCACCATTAGATTGAGCCCTCCCTACCGCCCCTGCCCACCGCCCACCCCCTCCCCCACTGAGGGCAGGGACAATATATTGTTCATCTCTGGTTCTTCAGGACCTATAGAGAGCTTTGCATAGACGTTCTTGAAAATGCTTATGTATTGGGTAAATTGATATATTTGTGAGTGAACTTTAAGAGATTAACAAATTGGAATAAATAATCTCAGCCATACCAATATAAGTATATTGTGCTCTCTCCATGTGAAACTGAGTCATGCCCTGAATACATTAGGTTCTCAAAAACCTTCATGACTTTTAACATGCTTTTCCTTCTGTCTGCAATTGCCATTCCCATATTTTTCTACATAGTACATCCCTTTGTAGAGAAGTGAGACCCAGCTCAAATGACATTTCCTCTTTGAAAGGTTTGTCAGCAACTCCATGAACTAATTGCTCTAAATGCTAATTGCAGATAATGCTGTATTTCTGATTCATCTCAAAATCCATAGCACTTAGCATTGTGCTTGGCCCTGAAGAGGAGCTCAAAGCATATTTGTTGAATGAATGACTGAGTGAATTTATGACGTAATGAATGAATGAATGAATGATTCCTTCCCATTTACTATCCTCTCTGCCTTCTCTCCAAACTATCAGTCAAATTCCCAGTGCATCATTTTGGAGGTTAGTAGAACACAGAGGAAGAGAAGAAGCCTAGGACCTAATGGAATACACAGGGCTCTCTAAAACAAGAGCAATTTCTGCCGCCCTCCTCAAGAATCCTGAAAGACAGGAGCCCTAACTTCCTCTTTAATCCAGCAGAAAAATATGGATACGGATAGATGAGTTCCAATCCCACATTCTTTCTAGAAACTAGACACACTTTTTTCTTCATATTAGCAGAAAGGAAAATAACAAAGAATCAATTTTTTTTTCAGATTGCAAATTCTAAAGGAGGTATGCAAAACAAAGTCATTCAAATACTCCCAAAGGGAGTATTATACATATATACATATATTAAGCACCTCCTGTTTACTAATAATGTGCTATCTATTTGATGAACACAATTATTCAACTGATAAACACATATTCTCCCTACCACACCAAGGCTGTGGTTACTGAAATTCAGCCAACAATTGCAATTGCAGAAACAGTCTTTGTTTTTCTTCTTCATTGACCCAGGGGTGGAAAGCAACCTGGCATCCAGTTTTCCAGGCATATTTGAAATTAAGGTAAGACTTAATCCCGCTTCCTTTCATAAGGGCAGCTCAATCTCTGGTTTTTCATCCATGCTAACATGTGGCCTTTAGTTTACTTTTAGCTGGAATAACCTAGACCAACACCTGGCTTGAGCCTATTGGCCCCCTCCTTTTCTTCTCCAGTTTCTGACACAGCCAGGCAGCTGGCATGGATGCCCACATTATAGATCTGCCCTCCCTAGGCAAACAGGACCCACTCCTAATTCCAATCCTATCTTTCCCCAAATGTTTATAATGGTACTCCTGTCACCAGCATATCTATTCTTATCTTTCTCCACACTTTGTCATAGCTAATCTCTTGGTGAGTCACAGGGAGGGGGACAGAGAGAGTGAGGGAGTGCTCAGATACAGGCAACACATTTTAACACCCGGTGTCTAATCAGATTACCATTTTATCAGAGGCTGATGGGCACTAGTGGTGGGAGGAGAGAGACAGAGCTACACATTGCCAGCTGAATTTTTGATAACAAAAAGACACTGCTCAATTCTTGAATTAACCTTTTTGTCCTACACACTCTATTGTTTGTTTTTCATAGTTTATTTTATATGTAGGGTATTTATTTATTTATTTATTTGTCTATGCCTTCTGGAGAAGGACACCCACACACTGTGGCAGCAGCTGCTTCTATTAATTCCAAGCCATTAAAAAAATTAAAATTAAACCCAATTACTTTGGCTGGTTCAGAACCAGGGAATAGCTGAGACTGATTATTCCCCCTGGTCATGGACAGCAGCAATATTCCTACCTACGCATGGCTGCTGGCAGAATGCTAATGCAGCCAGAAACTCCAGGGACAGGCTCTCCATGCAAGGAGAGGCTCTAAGGCATGTACTGTATCTTCTCCATTCCAGATTCCTGAGAGGAAGCAAGAAGACGACACTGGACAAGATACCAGGATTGCTATAGTTCTTGGGAAGGACCCTTACTCTTTTTGTGCCTTGGTGTCAAATGTGGATATTAAAATAAGTCATGGTGACTCTTAGGTGTAAAGGACTCTGCATTCAAAACTATCATTTGCTGGGATATAGGATGGTGTATGAGGCAGTATCAGAATGCTGGGTGCTTTGGGATGGGGTAGTAGGTTACAGCTGCAATGGTTCATGCTGGCACTGAAGTTCTGTATCGAAGTTACTTTGTTGCTGCATCACGGGCAGAAATACAATAAGGGTTCCTGGTGTGAGGTCACTAGTTTAGCATCTCCTTGTAACCCCCTTGCATAGGGCCTAGTGTATAGAAGGCACTCAATAAGTATTTTGAGTGAATGAATAAATAAGTCAGGCAGAGCTGAGTTTTGATTAAACAGACAGAGCAGTATTCATTTGCAGCTGCGGACGCCTTTTAGAAATGTAGTCATGGTACAACAGAAAGAATGCAGTCTTGGGCTCTATTGTACTTCCATTACTTATCAGTCAGGTAGCCTTGCTTCTGGGTTTCCACATCTATAGGATGAAAATAATATCTAGCTCATGGAGATGAAATTTGTACCTGATATCTAACGAGTGCTCAGGAATGGTAACTGATTATCACTATGCTCTGTACGACGGATAGTTGGCATTGCACTATCTCTTGGTTCAGAATAATGAATTCCAAGTTCACACTAAGTGTTTTTAGGGTATGAAATGGGCAGAAAAGGTAGGGTAAGGGACAAAGGAATAAGTGGCAAGGGATAGAGAACCATTTAAACATATGGATAAGAAAGAAAACCAGGGACAACTCTGTTTTCTCTTCTTGACCCTTCCCATGCCCAATATAACCAACACCTCCCTTTTAAAGAGGTATGCTGTCTGATAAAATTACATGTCTATATGGATACAGGAAGGCAGTTAACTCTTTCGTGTCACAAATGGTGATGGGAGAAGAATTCCAAGGTGGTGCCCTTGCTGGTAGCTTGCTGTACCAGACCACCATGCCCATGCAGCAATCTGCCAGATGCATGGAGCCTTCAGGTCACTTGTTGGGCGGATTGATAGGACATGTGGAAAATTATAGGTTAGGGGAATGTGAAATATGTTTGGGAAATAGAGACTGAGCAGTCCTTCTTATAGAGAATAGTCCAATAGCTTTGGCATCATGTGGTGTAAATCTAAAATTCTTTAATTTTTTGGTTACTCTTAAAAAAACTTCACAATAAATCCTTTCACTAGCAATGAGCTCAAAAATACAAAAGTGCATGTTTTAAGAAAGTTAAGTACTAACTTTTCATTTCTCATGAAATTTAGTAATGAACATGTAACTTGTATAAGATGTTTGTTGGTATTTATGATCCACCGTAGGGGGTGTACTGATAACATGACCACATAAAATCCAGAGAACATAAATCTGCCGAAGAAATGTCAGCATCGACTTGATTTAACAGTTATTTTAAGAAAAGTTATGCCCAAAGATTATAATTTGCACATATAAAAGCAGGAGCATAGAAGAAAAATGATTAAAATTATTTTAGAAGAACAGTCGACGTACTATAAATGAAAACCCACACTGCAGAGTGATGTGTGGTTTTACTTTAATTTAGAGTACACGACTGTTCTTCTAAAATAATTTTAATCATTTTTAATTCCAAGTCTTCTTGTATATAAAGTGGTAGCCATTACTATTAGCAGAACTAAAATCAGCAGTTTTAAATCAGTGTCATCAGATATTTCGAACAGAAAACAATTTAACTTAATTCCAATGTAATTTAATTATTTTCAGCCAACTCATGGAATCAAAATAAGGTTTTTCTAAATTCATTCTGTTGAAGGTAAAATACTGTCTTAGTGGTAATGTCATTGCTAATTCAGTAAAATAAAAAGTTCAATATTAAAGATAAATTCCTTAGTTTTTGCTACAATAATATGAATACAAATTTTGGTAAAAGCAATATACTTGTTAAATTAACAAACCTACAGAGTAGGAATTTATTTTGAATTGTTTTGAGGTATCCATATAAATCATAATTGAATCCAAACAAGCTTCTATTTTCTACCTTCAAAATAGGAACTACAGTTCTCAAAATTTACACAAAGTAAGTGAACAACACAATCTTCGTGAAGCTAACTGTAAACCACACAAACACAAAATTTTGTTTTTCTTAGGGAGGCAGACCATGTTTATTTTCTTTACTGTCTGCCCTCAGTAGGATTTTAGAGATTTTGAGCCTTTAATAAACTGCTTTGTTAATCAACATTGATTTTGCTTTTGCTGTTGTTGTTAATGAGACCCTTAAATTTTGTTAATGAGGCCACTAAATGGGAATAAAATTTTGGTTGCATTTTGTTCAAAATCAACTGGAAATTTTTAATCAAATATTCGACAAATGAAGCACCAAAGTATTTCAGCTTTTAAAGCTTTTATCAAATTGCAATTACTGAAAACAAAGCTTGCAAACAAGAAGATGACATTTATCTCTACAAAAGCATGGGAGGAACTGCATAAATTAAATGATGAAAGCACAATTGGAGAACAAGATTGAATTTTGAAATTCAGTGATTATACTTTGGGATAACTTACTTTAGGAGGAGAATTTTGTGATAAAGCTCCAACTGAATATTTATCCAATATATTGTGCCAAGGTAGGATAAAATTGAGAAGGCCTACAATTTTGCAGCATCTGCATTCAGTGAAAATTTAAGAGTCAAAAAGCATCTTATTTGACAAAAGTTGTTTTATAAAAAAAAATTAATCCAAGAAAGTTAAACAAGAGAGTAACTCTGAAAATATTTTGACTGAAATGTTTACATATTTCAATACTAAAAATTTTACAACTGAGAATGTTCTTTATTTAGGAGAATTTGCTCTAAGTTTACCAGGTACCTCAGCACCTATAGAGATAATGCCTTTTATTTAAGGATATTATGATCTACAAAGAAGAATTACTTGAATGTGTCAACAATTTCGAACTTATTAACCATAAAATACAACTCTGAAGAAGACTCAAGGCAAAGTCATCAAAAATAAAATAATAAAGCCTTATCATAAAAAAGATATTCTTCATAAAAATAACAATGACATAGTATTAGATACACATGTAGCTAAGAAACTGGTTGAAGCATGTGAATGTGTGCTGAAAGTAACTAAATTGATTTAAAGAAAATAAATAGAAGTTTTTCAAAAATTCTGCTTTAATGTATACGGATATAGATTTATTTTACTTTAGTTTATCTTTTTTTATAATAATTTTTTATTATGTTATGTTAGTAACCATACAGTACATCCCTAGTTTTTGATGTAAAGTTCCATGATTCATTACTTGCGTATCCTTTTTTTAAAAGATTTTGTTTATTTATTTGTTTGACAGAGAGAGAGAGAGCACAAGCAGGGGGAGCAGCAGGCAGAGGGAGAGGGAGAAGCAGGCTCACTGAGGAGAAGGGAGCCTGACACGAGGCTCGATCCCAGGACCTTGGGATCATGACCTGAGCTGAAGGCAGTTGGTTAACCAACTGAGCCACCCAGCGCCCCTACTTTTTTTTTTAAAGATTTATTTATTTATTAGACAGAGAGAGACAGCAGGGTGAGTGGGAGAGGAAGAAGCAGGCTCCCAGTGGAGAAGCCTGATGTGGGGCTCGATCCCGGAACACCGAGGTCACGCGCTGAGCCGAAGGCAGACGCCCAACGACTGCGCCACCCAGGCGCCCCCCAGCGCCCCTACTTTATCCCTTCCTTAAAACAGATTTTGATTTAAAAAAACAATTATTTTGTAAATCCAGTGTAATAAAACAATTGGTGGTCAATACATGAATATTTCAAAAAATATACAAAACTTTATTTTTAGTTTCCCTGTTCACTCTCAGTTGGGATGATAAATTTATGTGGTCCTATCCATCTGCCAACCTGTTCTTGAATGTCTTACAGTTACCTAAAATTCAACCTGATTAAAATGGATCTCCTGACTTCCTCCACACCTGGCCTTCTGAAAGTACTCCCAACTCAGTAAATAGCTCCACCATCTCCATCCATTCAACTGGACAAGACAGAAACCTCAGAAGCCACCTTGATGTTTTCCTCATTTTCACTTTGTCCTTCCTTTTTTCATTCAATAAATTCTGCCTAAGAGCTTCCCATGTTGCACTCCTCTAGATGGTGAGGAAGCAGAAGTGAAAAAAAAAAGCAATTCCATACTTTCATGGAACTTAAATTCTAGTAAGAAAGAGAGATAAACAAATTAATACATAATATAGTGTAAGGTAATGATAGCTGTAATGAATACAAATAAAGCAAGGTAAGGTCATAGATGGTGATGGAGGGGGCTATTTTAGTTAGGGTAGTAAGAGAGGTAACCATTTAGTAGAAACTGAATGATATAAGGCAATAATCCATATCTGTCTCTACCTCTCTCTCTCTCTCTCTCTATCATCTATCATCTATCATCGAAAACAGAGGTCCCGAGGTAAAAGCAAACACAAAGGGCCAAGGGCAGGAATAAGCGTGGTATGTCTCTACAGCAGCAGGAAGTTCAGCGGGATTGAACAGGAACAAGTGAGAAGGTGGTTAGTACAAGATGAATTAGATAGGGAGGGAAGGGTCCAGATTACCAAGCCCTGCAGGCCTTGGTAAGAGTTTTGTATGAGAAGTCACTGTGAGGTAGAGATACTGAGAGTGATAAAATGATTTGATTTACATTTTGAAAGGGTCTCCTAAGTACAGAAGTAGTCGTGGTGGGCAGGAGGGGGGTGAAAGCCAGGAGACCAGTTTGGTAGCTACTGCAGTGGTCCAGGAAGAAACAAGGATGGGTTGGGTTAGGGTGGAAGCTGTGGAGATGGTAGGAAGTTGCAGGATTTGGAATCTGTTTTGAAGGTAAAGACTTTAGGATGTGAGGATAAATTGAATATGAGATGTGAAAGTAAGAGAAAAGTCAAAAGTGTTATTAAAGGTTTTGGCCTGATATCATTTTCTGAAATTGTTACATCCCTCATCTCATTAAGGTCCTTAAATTCTATCTTTAGAAGATATCTCCAAACTGCCTACTTGTCTCTATTTCCATGTTTCTGCTAGTTTGCTGAAAAACTCTTCTGCCCTGCCCAGCTTTCTTTTTCTCACTCTTCTTCTCTCCAATCCCCTCCCCACATAGTTTTTTCACAGTTTAATTGGCTCATGCCATTTCCTGGATTAAAACTCTTACACAATTTCCAATTACTACTAGAATGGAAATCCAAACTCTTTAACATGACTTTTTACTTCCTCAGATGAACGAAGTTCATAGTCTATGTCAGGAACTTTAAATATTTTCCCCTCTACCTATCCTGTTCTTCACACTAACTCCCTCCCTTGACTAGCTGACATCTATCCTTCATTTTTGTTTTAGGTCAGATATTATCTTCCCTATCACCCCTAAATTGGTCTCTCCTTTTAGTCTCCCTTGGAGCAACTAGATCCTCTTCCTCAAAGCACTATTTCAATTTACAATTATATATGTGTTTGCACTTGTTTACTTACAGTTTACATTTCCAACTAGGTTGTAGTTTCAATGAGGGTAGGGACAACATCTGTTTTTTGCTCACTTTTGAATAACCTAGCATCTGACAGAGTACCTGAAACACGGTAGATTTGTAGTAGATATTCATTAACTGAATGGAGTAAATATGTATGGGTGAGGGGATAATGACAAAGAGGGAAGGTAAGAAGGCTGATTGTTAGTGGTCTGTGTGGACAAGGAGTTCTAAACCCACAGTTAGCTAGTGGGTTCCCAGCAGAGTTAGGTAGGGGTGGGTATTGCTGTGGAGGGGCTTCTAAGCTGCTCCATGAGCTAAGATTTTACAGGACTTCATATAGTGTTTCTCTCAGATAAAAGATAAAGGCAATAAACATCTAGACACAGGCTTTCTCTCTGTTTCTCTCCCACATAATGTAGTACCCTGATTTGTTTCTGGATTCCTCATGTTTCTCCTCCTACAACAATCAGATCAGAGCTTTTAAGCCAGAACATCTATTGTCACCCAGCTCTATCCTGTGAGGAGTCACTGTGAGGTCTTCCAGACTGTGAAAGTAGAACTCAGCCTGGTCTATCAATAAGGGTCTCTCATCAAAATGGCCTCCCAGCAGAGAGTGGTTACAGGCTGTCCCCCTTTTCTCACTGAGTGGGGTACTGCAGGCTAGCCATGATCAAGGTGGGGCATAGGGGGCTTTGCAGTAGACAAAGAAATATAGAGAAGCAGGACCATCTGGAGTATTTCTGATTCATGACCCAACCCCAAGTCCTAGCCCAGGGAGTACCTGTTCACTAAAATGAACTAAGACCCTAACAGAAAGACTGAGGAATAGATCTTGAGAGTAGATTCAAGTGGCCTGGAATTCAAGGAAGCCAGGGAATGGCCTAAATTCTAGGCTGCCAAATCCAAAGAACTTAGTCAAAAAGTGAAGTGAAAAATTATCAACACACAAAAAACAAATAATCCAGTCAATAAATGGGCAGAAGACATGAACAGACACTTCTCCAAAGAAGACATACAAATGGCTAATAGACGCATGAATAAATGCTCCACATCACTAGCCATCAGGGAAATGCAAACCAAAACCACAATGAGATACTACCTTACACCAGTTAGAATGGCAAAAATCAACAAGACAGGAAACAAGTGTTGGCAAGGATGTGGAGAAAGGGGAACCTCTTACACTGTTGGTGGGAATGCAAGCTGGTACAGCCACTCTGGAAAACAGTATGGAGTTTCCTCAAGACATTAAAAATAGAGCTACCCTATGATCCAGCAATTGCACTACTAGGTATTTACCCCAAAGATACAGATGCAATGAAAAGAAGGGGCACATGCACCCCAACGTTCATAGCAGCAATGTCCACGAAATCCAAACCTTGGAAGGAGCCGAGATAACCTTCAACAGATGAATGGATAAAGAAGATGTGGTTCAGGGTGATGGGTATTAAGGAGGGCACGTGTTATGATGAGCACTTGGTGTTATACATAACTAATGAATCATTGAACACTATATCAAAAACTAATGATGTACTTACTATACAGTGGCTAACTGAACACAATTAAAAGAAAGAAGATGTAGTTTATATATACAATGGAATATTACTCAGCCATCAGAAAGGATGAATACATAACATTTGCATGAACATGGAGGGAACTGGAGGGGATTATGCTAAGTGAAATAAGTCAAGCAGAGAAAGACAATCATCATATGGTTTCATTCGGTTGTGGAACATAAGGAATAGTGGGAGGACCATAGGGGAACGGAGCGAAAACTGAATGGGAAGAAATCAGAGAGGGAGAGAAACCATGAGAGAGTGTGGACTCCAGGAACCAAACTGAGGGTTACAGAAGGGAGGGGGGTGGGGTGATGGGGTAAGCAGGTAATGGGTATTAAGGAGGGCACATGTGGTGATGAGCACTGGGTGTTATATGCAATTAATGAATCGTTGAACACTACATCAAGAACAAATGATATACTATATTTTGGCTAATTGAACATAATAAAAAAAAATAAAAGAAAAAAAGAAAAATTATCTGGTCCCAAAACTAGGTTCCAAGTGCAGGGGGATAGGGCATGAGATACAATGATGTTGGAGCCAAGACTGAGTCAGCAGTGAAGGACGTAGACTGCCAAGGAAAAACTGAGGAGGGGAAGAGGCATGGATAGCAAGTGACTTCCAGCTTTCCAGGGCAAAAAGTACAGTCAGAGTCTCAAGTGGATGAAGATGTGATCAAAATCAGTGAAAAGGAGGAGAGCACGATTACTTCACAGAGATGATGTACATACAAGGTTTCAAGCCAGGTCACACCAAAGTTATTCTTTCATACTATGACAAAGGGAATGAGTATGATCTACCCTACCAGGAATGAAAGGCTGGCATGGATACATGGGGAACAGAATGGAAATCTTGAGGAGATATCCCTTAGGATGTCAGTCTCCAGTAGATGAGGGAGCCGGACCAGGCCACTGCTTCACGTGATAACTGGTAATGACTTGATGACCTGTAGATGCATAAGGCGTGGCAGGCTGAGGAGTATGGGATTTGAGCTGAGGAGGCAAAGCACTGACTGAAAAACAAAGACTGAGATATGACACAGCCTTGGGAAGTTCTGATACAGAGGAAGGCAGTCATCTATAAGCATGCCAGAAGAATTAATGAGGTCGTGTGACAGCTGCCAAGACCCCAGAAGGATGGATGCAGCAACATGTCAGGGTCAGCACAAGTCCTACGTCAGGAATGGAGACTGACACAGGAGTCAGAGGGAAAGGCAAAGATCCATCATCCTGGCTAGAAGGCCATATTAGGTCAGGACTTAGTCATGATTCCAAGAAAAAATCCTGGGAATTGAAGAACTTTCAACTTCTTGCCAGTGCCTCTTATGACTATCTGCAGAATAGGACCAAACCCCCTACATGGCTGGGACTAAGTCTACAGGTGAGCTAAGTTGTCAAACCACAGGAGACTACTAACAAGTGTCCAACTATGTCCAGCCTGCTATGTCTATAGTTACTTATCTTTGGTCTCACTTCTGGAAATTATTCTCTCCTCCACCACTAGTTATGCCCCTGTGATCCCTGTACTACCCTATGATAACATGCATCGTACTTCATTATAGTTTAACATCATTCTTCCTTATCCCATTAGAGTGAAGCCATGTCTCTATTCATCATGAAGTCCTAATGGCTAACCCAAGTTTAGTACATGTAATTACTAAATAAAGAGATTTCTTGAATGAATGAGTGAGCAAGTAAGTGAATTAGTGAATGGGAGAGTGCATAAGTCAGGGAGTAGCAAAAGATGAGGTCAAAAAGGCAGATAAGGGACCAGATCATATGGTGCTTTGTAAGCCATATTGTGGAGTAAAGATTGATCCTAAAAGAAGTGAAGAGCCACTAAGACTTTTTTTACTTGGGTCCTTTCTCTTTTCTTTTTGGTAAGTCTGGCTAGGGGTTTATCAATCTTTTTTTTTCTTTATTAATATAGTACTAATATTTTTATTTTTTATTTTTTTATTATGTTACATTAGTCACCATACAGTACTTCATTAGTTTTTGATGGAGTGTTCCATGATTCATTGTTTGCATATAACACCCAGTGAAAACCTTATTAATTCTTTCAAAGAACCAGCTCCTAGTTTCGTTGATCTGTTTAACTGTTCTTTTGGTTTCTGTTTCATTGATTTCTGTTCTAATCTTTATTATTTCTTTTTTTTAAAGATTTTATTTATTTGACAGAGAGACAGCCAGCGAGAGAGGGAACACAAGCAGGGGGAGTGGGAGAGGAAGAAAGTAGGCTCTCAGCAGAGGAGCCTGATGTGGGGCTCGGTCCCAGAATGCTGGGATCACACCCTGAGCTGAAGGCAGACGCTTAACGACTGAGCCACCCAGGCGCCCCTATTATTTCTTTTCTCCTGCTGAATTTAGGCTTTATTTGCTGTTCTTTCTCCAGCTCCTTTAGGTGTAAGGTTAGGTTGTATATTTGAGACTTTTCTTGTTTATTGAGAGAGGTTTTTATTGCTATATACTTCCCTCTTAGGACTGCCTTTGCTGCAAGAGTTGTGTTTTCATTTTCATTTGTTTCCATGAATTTTTTAAATTCTTCTTTAATTTCCTGGTTGACACATTCACTTTTAGTAGGATGCTCTTTAACCTCCATGTATTTGTGTTTCTTCCAAATTTTCTCTTGTGATTGAATTCAAGTTTTAAAACACTGTGGTCTGAAAATGCAGGGAATAATCCCAATCTTTTGGTACTGGTTGAGACCTGATTTGTGACCCAGTATGTGATCTATTCTGGAGAATGTTCCATGTGCACTCGAGAAGAATATGTATTCTGCTGCTTTAGGATAAAATGTCTGAATATATCTGAGAAGTCCATCTGGTCCAGTGTATCATTCAAAGCCCTTGTTCCATTGTTGACCTTCTGCTTAGGTGATCTGTCCATTGCAGTGAGTGGGGTGTTAAAGTCCCCTACTATTACTGTATTATTATCAAGGTGTTTCTTTAATTTTGATATTAATTGGTTCATATAATTGGCTGCTGGGGGGTATAAATATTTACAATTGTTAGATCTTCTTGTTGAATAGACCTTTTTATTTTAAATATGTTCTCAGTTACCCTCTATACTCAAAGCCCATTGGCTCTTAAGTGGGTGCTAGTTATGTTCCATTAGATTACACCCTCACCAAGTAACTGGTTAAAATATTGACTCATAGGAATCAGCTCTGACATTTTGGTCTTCATCACATGAAAGACAGTGTCTAAGTCAATTTCTCAATATCCATCATCTGCCTGGGAACAGTACAGATTCCTTTCTATACCACTGTCCTTCAAAGTTACAAAAATTATGTGAAAGAGCTTTCATACTTCAGTATACTTATTAATCTTAGAAGCTCTGAATTCATGTATTCCATAACCTCCTACCTTTCAGGATTATTATGTTATTTAAAATTATAATATGGACTCAATAAAGAGCTTCTGGTAATTGAAGTGAGTAAATGAACTTTGTAAGTCCTCTTCCTGAAATTTAAGAACCAGAAGCATAGGGGGCGAAGAACTTTTTATTTTCTTTCAATAAGAAATACATAATAGTTCTTTGAAAGACTTTCTTTGTAATCTATATGGGAGGTCTATAAACTCTTTATGCTGATACAACTATACACTTTTACAGAAAGATAGAACTTCAAGGATTATCTAGTCCAGTGTCTTTGAAACATTTTTTTGGTTTCTTCTAAAGTGCTTTTTTAAAAGAAAGCTAGGAGAGAAGCACAATATATGAAAACCAAGCAAATATGTAAAAACCAAGCAAATATATAAAAAACAAGCATTCAGATGGCAAGAAATAAGGCAAAGGGGAGGTTAGGTTTGATCGGGTTCAATCTTTTCATTTTACAATTGAAGCCTGGGCCAAAGCCATACTGGAGGTTAGAGACACAGGTGAGAACTACTCTTCCAGTTAGATTTGTGTTGCTCACTCACCAAACAATTGTTCATCAGGCACAGTTCTTGATGCTGAGGATAAATTAGTATATAAAACAAAGCTCCCATTTTTATGGGAGAGAACAAATAGACAAATACTGTGTGTGTGTGTGTGTGTGTGTGTGTGTGTGTGTGTGTGTGTGTATGACCAGTGCTATGAAGAAGAAAAGGTAGCATAAGCGAATAGAAAGTAATGTTGGACGGTGATAAGTTTGCTATATTGGGTTGTCAAGGAAGGCCTTTCCAGTGAGATAACATCTAAATAAAGTGAAGGAGTCACTCCAGTGAATTTCTGGGGGGAAAACATTGCAGGCAGAAAGAACAGCAAGTACCAGTAATATCTCCCTGCTGGTCATGCTCCTCTAGGAAAGAATACCTACCAGGTGCCAGGAATTGCATTAGCCCTTTTACATGCATGAAGCTTGAAGCATTAGTGAGAACATAGACTTTAGAGGTAAACAGATCTGGTTTTTGAATCCAGGTTTTGCCAGGCAATTAACAACCTTTTTTACCTTTAATTTTCTTTTCTTTTTTTTTTTTTAAGATTTTATTTATTTATTTATTTGACACAGAGAGACAGCCAGTGAGAGAGGGAATGCAAGCAGGGGGAGTGGGAGAGGAAGAAGCAGGCTCCCAGCAGAGGAGCCTGATGCGGGGCTCAATCCCAGAATGCTGGGATCACGCCCTGAGCCGAAGGCAGACGCTTAATGACTTAGCCACCCAGGTGCCCCTACCTTCAATTTTCTGATTTTCAAAATGGGAATGATATTTTTCTTGAAAATCTGTTCAAAGGATCTAATAAGAACTTATGTGTAAAGCTCCAGTCCACAGTTGGGAGCTATCAGAATTATTTACTCAACTTTCTTTGAATGAGGCATTCTTGTCATAATTGGCATTAGTAAAATTTGGTTGCTTGGCATCTATTCCCTTGTCCTAACAACAAATTATTTCCTATACTTAGATGACTCCTTCATCATTGTGTATAGTTTGTTAGAGTCACAAGGAAAGGCGTTCCTGTCCCATAACCAAAGCACATAACCCTATCTGTGCTAATCAGATATGACCTCCATAGAATCTGTATTTTGAATAGGAAAAAAAATAATAAAAGGCTTGGTGTTCCTTCATGGCCTGAGCAGACTTTCCCACTCCAAAGTAGGAGTGGCTTCTGTGGCTTCCTCTCCTTTATGCTAAAGCTCCTCCCTTCTTGCTCACTCTAAGTCCATGTCTCTTTACAACTCCCATTGATTCTGTAAGTCCCCAATATCTTGCAAATGCATTTCCTTTTGTCTGAGTTAAACAGAACAGGTTTCTATTCTTAGTAATTAAAGAAATTGTATCTTATACATTTATACATAACCAATTTAACTTGAGACAATGAAAACAGCACCAACATAAGCCACATTTGCCTTCTAGATAATTAGAATTATGTTGTTGAACAATAGTGTTGATAAGGAAATTTTGAATTACATATATGGTCTTTGCCAACTCATTTGCCTCTCTGAAAAGCAATTTCTTCAACTAAAAAACAAGAAGATTAAATTAAAAACCAAACAAAACAAGACGAAACTAACTGATCCTCTAAGGGTCTTTACAGAATTGACATTCTAGGATTCCAAAGACTATGAGGTTATGATTCCAAGAATTTCATTATAATGTTATTAGTTTTATAAGATGTCTTCAAAGCTTTAAAAAAAGACCAGTAAAACAACAACAACAACAACAACAACATTTCAGATCATTAGTAGGCTCAAATCACACTATATAAACAGCTGCCTATCTTAACTTTACATAGGGGTAGCTCAGACATTCAACTGCTTCTTGGGTTGAATAAGAAGTATTAAGGAGGGCACATATTGGATGGTGCACTGGGTGTTACACGCAAATAATGAATCATGGAACACTACATCAAAAACTAAGGATATACTGTATGGTGACTAACATAACATAATAAAAACTTATTATAAAAAAATAAGAATGTGGTAGGGGAGATATGGTGTGTCCACTGAAAGATTTCATTTAAGACCACACAGCTAGTCAGTAGCAGTTAGTCAGGGCTTCAACTCCAGAAATGGTGGACTTTCATAGAAGAGATAGGTAGGGTGTTCAGGGAAGGATTCTTCAAGAGGGTGGCTTCAGGCTGAATCTTGACAGTGGGATAAAAAGGGGTATCATTCAAATGGGAGGAAAGATTTCTTAGACAGAGGGAGTATATATGAAAAGGACCAGAGATAAGAAAGCACAATATGTGTTCAAAGGAACTGGGCCATGTAGCTGAAACATAGGTTTTATGTGGGAATCATTGGTGAGGAATCTGAAGAGAAGCCTGAACCCAACTGTAGGGAATGGGATGGAATCTGAATATCAGACTGAGGAATATCATCAATTAAATGTATCATACATATACTCTTTCTCCAAGTAATCTTTCCTGCTTTATATCTTCATCCTCTACCTTGTCTATCATGGCACCAAAGGAGGGACAAGATCCATATAATGTGAGCATAGTTCACAGACTTTGGAGAAGTGTTAGCTAAAATAGAACAAATCGGTAGATTACTTTTCCAGGCAAGACTACCGAACAGCAGCAGCCAGCTTCCTATTGAAAGCTTTCACAACCAGCCTAATCCTTTCTGAGAGAGTTCTAGGAGTGCCTTGAGCTAGGTCTGGAATTTGGGGAGGGCATGAGAAAGTGGTGGTAAGTGTGGAAAGAGGAGGGCTGTGACAGGCGTGTGGTTAGAAAGGCCAGGCCTTTCTCCCTGAGCTGGTCTTCTGTCCTGAAGCATAACACTGAGAAAGTGTTCTGCAAGCTGACAAGTTATTGTAGAAAGGAAAAAAAAGAAGAGAAAAAATAAATTCTGTGAACTGAAGACAAAGGTGATGAGATCAAGAGGCAAATGCAAGGAGAAAGGTCTTAAAGGAAGATTTATTAGAGAGCATGGCTTGCATCAGTCCCAGAGGCAGAAATGATTTGGAAAATAAATTCAGCAATGTTGCCTGTCCTTTTGGGCTGAGACCTCACAGAATGTGATATTTCTCAAAAATGAGTCTCAGTCCACCCCAGGGCTTCCAGCTTGCCCAAGATGGATTCCCAGCATTGTGAATACATATTTATAGGAATGAGGGTGAAAGGAATGGCAACTTTGCTCTTTCTGGCTTAGTTTTGGTCAGAAATTACATCTCTATTTACTTGAAAATCAGTCAGAATGTAGCTATACCAGTGTCCATGTCACTGGAAGCAGCAAAGCCTCAGCTTATCAAAAGTGTTTCTGAATGCTGAACAGCCCACAGAGCAGACCGCAGAAAAGAGAACTGCAGCCCTGTCTATGAGGTTAGTATGCCCTACACGGCTACCTCAAATTTCAAAATTTAGTTAATTCTCAATTTCCTGACTCAGTCAAAGCAGATCTGTATAGATAATGCGAAACTAAGCATACATTCAGTACCTTCTCCACGTAAGCATTTTTCTAAGTACTGGAGATTTAAAGATAAATAAGACACAGTCCTGTCCCCTTACACAGAGAAATTCAGTCTTACAAGAGATACAGGCATCCTGACCATGATAAGAAGTGTTCTGAGAGCTGCGATAGAGGTGTGAGCACATGTAATCGGAGCACAGAGAAATTATGTGTGATGTGGTAGATGGATGGTTAAGAACTCACCGAGAGATAAAGGGATAATAAAGGAATTTCTAAGCAAAGAGAAAAGCACGGGAAGATGGAGCTAGATTTTGCATACCGTTTAAGGCAACAGATATTTAAGTATATCAGATTTTTTTACACGCCTGCTTAAAAACTTCTAGTGCCTTTCCACTGCACAAAAAAGTGGGGAACTAAACTCATCATCATGATGTGACTTCCACCTACTTCATCTTGTACTGTTGTTGTTCTTTCCTCCTCTGCTCTAGCCCTGCAGGCCTTCTTTCCATTCTATAAATACATCAAGTTTAGCCCTTTCCCAGGGCCTTTTCATCTGCTCTTCCTCTCTCTTAAATGCTCTTCCCTCAATTCCTTCTTATCTTTCACATCTCATCCTAGATGCCATCCCCACAAGGAGTTTTTCCCCAACCACTTAATTAAATTAAACTTATTGCAGTCATTCTCTCCCCCTGTTTTATTTTCCTCATAGCACTTGTCACCATCTGAAATGTTGTGTCGTGCCACTAAAGTATAAACTCCTTGATGACACACACTATGTGTCTGTATCCATATCTTCAGTGTCTAGAAGTTCCTGGCACAATAACTGAACTGAATTGATGAACTCAGTGACAAGAACCCTGCATCACTATGCAGGGTCCCTGCCTTCATTGGGTGCCCTGTATACTGATGAAAGGTTCTCATCACCAATTAATGGACATTTTCTGTGTTCTGGGTCCATGCTAAGCCAATAACCTTATTTAACACTCACACCAATCTTGGGATATGAGAACTATCTGTCTCCTTTTAGTGATGAAATATTTGAGAGATACAGAGGAATTTATTAATATGTCAGTGTCATATTGTTCCTACAGAAAAACTAGAATTTGAATCCAGTCTATCCGACTCCCAAATCCACAATTTAACAATTCAGTGAAGAGGAGTGATTAGACTGCAATCTCTCTCAAGCTACCTCAGAACCTTGGCATTTGAGGGATCTTCTACAAATGTATAATTGTATAAGAGCATATCATTCTGGGGGCGCCTGGGGGGCACAGCAGTTAAGCGTCTGCCTTCGGCTCAGGGCGTGAATCCTGGCATTGTGGGATCGAGCCCCACATCAGGCTCCTCTGCTATGAGCCTGCTTCTTCCGCTCCCACTTCCCCTGCTTGTGTTCCCTCTCTCGCTGGCTGTCTCTATCTCTGTCGAATAAATAATAAAATCTTAAAAAAAAAAAGAGCATATCATTCTGGAAGGGATGTCTTTGAGGGCAAATTGTGGAGAGCGGACAAGTCAAACCTAGTCATAGAGCCCAAATCTTGCCCTCAGATAGCCAGAAATTCTCTCTATACTTAAACTCCATAAGTACTCATCTTAGATAAAAAAAAAATTGGGACAATATATCTACTTTTACATTAAAAATCTAGAAAAATTGAAAAGAAAAACCTATTCGCTTTAGAAAACACTTGGATAGAAAGGGACCAAGTCAGTTAATTTCCTGGACCTTTGATCTCATGATGGCCAAAAATGGCCGTGTGTGTGTGTGTGTGTGTGTGTGCATGTGTGTGTAGACATTGGCCCAAAATAAATTTGAAGTGAATTATAGAGATGTATATAATAGAAATATATATAATAAACAAAAGAGGAAATGAAGACAAGATATCATAGGCAGGAAAATGAAACAAAGCTTGAAGTAATGATATCACAAACAGATGCATACCATAAAGTCCTATGCACTCATTAAAAGTAGGCTTTAAATTTGAGCTTCCTAGTAGCTAAAGGAGAAAAGGAACTATAACCAGTGATATGATTCTTAGAGTTCATAAAATTTTTAAAAAATCCAGTTGCTTGGGGAAAAAATAAGCCAGTCACTCACAATTTTTCCTGGTTATGAAACCTGACAATTTTTTTCCATGCCTTCATATGGCATGCATCTGTTTTCTTGCCATATTTAGAGTAAATTCATCAAGAAAGTTCATAAGATTATTTTACAGGGTCTTTAAATGCAGGCCAAGGGCAATATATCAAAAGGGAATTCTACAAAGGCCAACTCTATGAAGCACAAAGATAATGCTGTCCAGTTATGCAGCTCTCAGATTATCTAGCATGGTCTAAGAACAGGGGAACTCATGAACTGTGTTATCTTCAAGCAGGCTTCGATTAATGCTATTTCTCACAATGAGATTTTTATTCAGAATAAGATAGCAAATAATTTGAGGCTTCACTTTTTGTCAAATTCCTGGAATAGAAATAGTACATTCTGGTAGTTAAAAGCAGAATCTTACATTCTTACAGTCAACTAAGTGGAGGAAAGATCTGATAACCTCTTTTGCAAATGAAGAAATCAACAAAACTGTGTACTTACCTGTGTAGATGGTCAAAAAGGAACATATGGATAGGGTGAACATTATGCATGGAAAAATATACCAGATCTAATTTAATACACTATTGGCATAAAACTGAATTTTCAGCTTTCAATTTTAAATAAGATGATATATTTTCTCGTTTAATTAGAATCAAATTTTCATTGCAATTGTTGGCCTCTGAACTGAGCTGGCCAAGGGCTTCCTTACAGTTCAAAGAGACAAAATCTTGGGGATAACTATACATTCACAAGGGAGTGCATTTGACCTAAGTTCAAAAATGCCACTTTGAGAAAAGGGAGTCTGGAAAAGTTCCCTGTTCAGTGATTGTGTTTTAATAAATAAAAAGACAGCTGCGATGAAGAGAAAGCAGCATATGGGATAAAAACCCTACAAGTAAATTGTCTGCAGAACGTTGCAGTAATCCCTGTGGCATGTGCTTCCTAGAGAATGATGGGACGTTTGTCAACACACGGAGAGCAAGCGATAGGAAAAGATTCCCATATATAATTCATCTCTCTATCAAGTTAAATACACAAATACCTCAGTTGTGAGTTGGCACAGACTAAATATTTAAAAGCCTCCCACAGTACTCCAGGTCCTCATTGTTGCCATTCCAGACAACAGCAGGAAACAAGCACTTCCCTCATTCAGAGTCACTGACAGGCACCTCTTTTCTCTTGGTCAATAAGGACCATTATTTTACGCTGACTATTAGTACTCTCCTTGGCCAGAAACAATTATGGAGAGACTTCAAGCTACAGGGAATACACTCAATTACACTCAAAGGTGTGCCTGATTTTTAAATTAGTTAGGTGTAGGATTCCACTGTTCCCTATTCCTTAAAGAGATTTTTTTTTTTGCCAAAACATCTACATCACTTCAATGAACGTGTGTGTGTGTGTGTGTGCGTGTGTGCACGCCCATGTGTCTCCCTCTCTTAAACAGAAAGTGCTTGAGAATAGTAGTTGTTATTAGTAGTTATTTGTTTTTGCACCCAGCACTTCTGAAGTAAGGGATGCTTAAAAATTGACTACAAATGAATGACTACAAAGAAATTCCCCCTCCATAAAAATACTTGATTTTTGAATGCTTCACACCATCTCTATCACCTCACTAATCCTTGTGCTCTATGCTCCTGAACAGATCTGATCTAAATCAAAGGTACATCAAGAATACTCCACATAATATATACTGTGTAAGATTTTTACATGTAATTTCTCAGTTGAAATCGGATTCTATTTACAAAACTACTTCACATGAACATTTTTTAAAAAGATTTTATTTACTTATTTGACAGAGAGAGAGACAGCCAGCGAGAGAAGGAACCCAAGCAGGGGGAGTGGGAGAGGAAGAAGCAGGCTCCCAGTGGAGCAGCCCGATGCGGGACTTGATCCCAGGACTCTGGGATCACGCCCTGAGCCGAAGGCAGACGCTTAACAACTGAGCCACCCAGGCGCCCCCGCATGAACAGTTTTTGAATCATAGTTACTATATAAACCCAGATACATCTTTAGACTACTGTGTTCAGTCCTCCAAGTAGATCTGAAAAACAAGAATAAAAATTAGGCAAGCACATGGATGCTAGCGTCTTACTAACTCATTATTTAAAAATCACTCATGGGGCGCCTGGGTGGCGCAACGGTTAAGCGTCTGCCTTCGGCTCAGGGCGTGATCCTGGCATTCTGGATCAAGCCCCACATCAGGCTCCACTGCTGGGAGCCTGCTTCGTCCTCTCCCACTCCCCCTGCTTGTGTTCCCTTTCTCACTGGCTGTCTCTATTTCTGTTGAATAAGTAAATAAAATCTTAAAAAAAATCACTCATTCTTCGAAGGGCGTCTGGATGGTTGGGCATCTGGCTCTTGATTTTGGCTCAGGTCATGATCTCAGGATTCTGGAATTCAACTGGAGAAGGACTCTGTGCTCAGCAGGGAGTGTGCTTGAGATTCTCTCTCTCTCTCTCTCCCTCTTCCCCTGCCCCTCCCCCTGCTCTCTCCCTCCCTCTCTCTCAAAAAAATAAATCTTTAAAAAAAAAATAAAAGTCACTCATTCTTTGAGTAGCCACTGTTTTCCCAGGTCAATTTCTTTCTTTAAAAGGGAGACTTTAAAACATTAAATACAATAAAGATATAATCTATGTAAAAAAATATTAACTAAAAATAATGTCAGTTGTTCTTTGTATCATATGAAATACTGTCAAGAGCTGACGGAATAATCATTTTGCTTCCAAATTCATTCCTTCCCAAAGATGATCAAGAGGAGGAAGAAGGGGGTGGGGAATAATGAGTTCCTAATATTAATAATAATATGATCATTTTAATATTAATAATCAACATTTATTAAGGGCTTACTATATAACAGGGACTGTTATATTCCATTCATTATTTTTAACATGTCCCTTTTAAGAATGATAAAATAGGTTTGAAAAGATAAGTAATTTCCTCAAGGTCACGTAGCTGCTGAGCAGTGGAGCTAGAATCAGAATTGTGCTGTGTGTAACTCCAAGCCTGAACAGATAACCTAGACCCAAATGGTCTTGTCTCACCACAGCCTCACAGAATAGTAGGGTAGAGAAATAGGGCCTGTGAGCTCCCTGAAGGCCAGAATCCATTCTGTCCCCATTCTATACTCTGATCCAATCCTGGGGCTTTAAAATCCAGTTAGATACTGCAACTCTTGAATTTATACCTCATGTTCTACCTTTCCCCTGAGCTTCAGACATGTATTAATTGCCTACTAGACATCTTTGCTTGGATACCTAGTGGACATCCTAAACCTAACATGTCTGAAATAGAATTCTTGATTTTCTGTCTTCAATTGCACTAACCAGTCATTGAGGCCAAAAAGCTAGTAGTCATGGCTTTTGTCTTTCTCTAGCACCTCACATTAAATCCACAAGCACATTCTTTTGATATACCTCCTGAAACCAATCACTTTTCAGCACTCCATCTCTAGGACCCAAGCACTACCAGCTCTCCCTGGACCACTGCAGATGCCTCCATACTAGAATTTCTTAAAGCACCATTTTCTTTCCGCTGGACCAACAGCCTCCCTAGCCTGAGGTCCTTGTCATCTTTCTCCTGGATGACCAAGCAACCTCTTTGATGACTTCCTGCCTTCACTCTTGATCTTTCCCCTTCCCTGGCCCTTCAGTCTACTCTACCTGGTAGCCAAGTGATATTTTAAACACAAATTAGATTCTCATCACTTCCCTTGTTGAAAGCCATTGAAAATTTAAGGCAAAGCCTTACCATAGCCTACAAAGTTCTACATCTGATCAACTCCTGGCTACTTTTCAGATCTCATTCTTACTACTTGCTCAGTTCTGCTCAGTTACACTGGCCCTCTGACTTGTTCTCATCTCTGGGCCTTACTCCATGCTGTTCCTTTTGCCTGAAATATATTTCTCTAGAGCTTCATATGGCTCACTCTCTTATTTCATTCAGATTTTTGCTCAAATGCCCCACATAACCTAAAATATTCCTCCTCTATAACTCTCTATTTCTTCTTCCTCACTTACTATTCTTTATGTCACTTATCAATACCTGATAGTATACTATATATTTGTTTTGTCACGTGTCTTGCCCCACTATAATGAACGTTTCGTCAGGGAAAAGACTTCATTTCGTTCATGTTGTCTCCCCATGATTTAGGATAGGGTCTAGCACACAGTAAGTGATCAATAAATATCTACTGACTAGATGCTGTTTCTCTAGGGTCCAATGAAGGCCTGGCATAATTGGCAAAAAAAAAATATTTGCGAAATGGAAATGGGCATGAATACCAAAGAGTAGTTTTGTAGATCATTCCCCCTACCCCCAGTTTTATTGAGAAATAATTGACAAATAAAATTGCAATATATTTAAAGTATACAATGTGATGATTTGCGTAAAGTATACAGGTGTATATATTGTGAAACAATTCCCACCACCAAGTTAATTGACACATCTGTCACCTCACATATTTACTTCTTTTTTTTTCAATGAGAACATTTGATTTCCATACTGTCTTAGGAAATGTCAATTATACAACACAGTATTATCAGCTATAGTCACCATGTTATACATTAAATCCTCAGATCTTATTCATCTTATAACTGAAAGTTTGTACCTTTTTATCAACCTCTCCTTGGCAAACACTTTTCTACTCCCTATTTTTATGAGTTCATTGTTTTTTCAAGAGAGGGAGAGAGGAAGAGGGAGAGGGAGGGAGAGAATCCCAATCCCACAATCCTGAGATCATGACCTAAGCCAAAATGAAGAGTTGGACACATAACCAAATGACCCACCCAGGCACCCCATGAGTACATTTTTTTTTAAGATTCCACATACAGGTGATACCATGCAATATTTGTCTTATTTCACTTAGCAAGGCCACTTTTAATGTTCTCTTCAAGGGATGGTGGAGAGTCCAGGTGAGAATGGGTGAGTACACCCAGAAACAGGCTCAATTTGAAATCTTATCCCTTGCAATGTGGGTACTTACAGTAGAATCCTACCCAGGTAATTGGTTCCTTCTTTAAAAATGGTGGAGTTGTGTTTTGCATAATGAAGGGGGGGTTGAAACCTCCACTCCTTTGGACTGGCTTTTCAGTTTAGTTCCCCGAATTAGCATTTTTGCCAAGTAGCTCCCAGCCTGGGCTTAAATATCTTGAGTGCCTAAAAACTCACTGTCACATTTACCAAAAACTTTGCCTGCTCTATCAATTGCCCCAAATCATATATTCTCCTTTGACAAACACAGTGCTAAGCAATTCAGAAAAGAAAGGAAGAGGAAACAGGTATTTCCAAAGCATCTACTATGTGCCAATAACTGTACTGAATGCTTTACCCAGTTTACTTTATTTAATCCTCATAACAACCTAGGATATAGAATTTTTATCCTCAATTTAAAGATGATATGATTGAAGTCTAGAGAGATGATGGACTTGCTTAAAATTTATTTTTTTAATTTTTTAAATTTTTATTTTTTATTATGTTATGTTAGTCACCATACAATACAGCACTAGTTTTTGATGTAGTGTTCCATGATTCATTGTTTGTGTATAACACCCAGTGCTCCATGCAATACGTGCCCTCCTTAATTAATACCCATCACTGAGCTAGCCTACCCCCCACCCCACTCCCCTCTAAAACCCTCATTTTGTTTCCTGGAGCCCATAGTCTCTCATGGTTCTTCTCCCCCTCTGTTTCTGCCCCCTTCAATTTTCTCTTCCTTTTCCTAATGCCCCCTCCCTGCTATTCCTTATGTTCCACAACTGAGTGAAACCATATGATGATTGTCTTTCTCTGCTTGACTTATTTCACTTAGCATAATCTCCTCCAGTTCCATCCATGTTGACACAAATGGTGAGTAATCATGCTTTCTGACGGCTGAGTAATATTCCATTGTATATATGGACCACATCTTCTTTATCCAATCATCTGCTGAAGGGCATCTCGACTCCTTCCACAGTTTGGACATTGGATATTGCTGCTATGAACATTGGGATGCATATGACCCTTCTTTTCACTACATCTGTATCTTTGGGGAAAATACCTAGTAGTGCAATTGCTGGGTCATAGGGTAGCTTTATTTTTAACTTTTTGAGGAACCTCCACACTGTTTTCCAAAGTGGCTGTACCAACTTGCATTCCCACCAACAGTGTAAGAGGGTTCCCCTTTCTCCACATCCTCTCCAACATTTGTTGTTTCTTGCCTTGTCAATTTTTGCCATTCTAACTGGTGTAAGGTGGTATCTCAATGTGGTTTTGATTTGAATTTCCCTGATGGCTAATGATGTTGAACATTTTTTCATGTGTCTGTTAGCCATTTGTATGTCTTCATTTGAAAAGTGTCTGTTCATATCTTCTGCCAATTTTTTGACTTGATTATTTGTTTTTTGGGTGTGGAGTTTGAGAAGTTCTTTATAGATCTTGGATACCAGCCCTTTATCTGTAGTGCCATTTGCAAATATCTTCTTCCATTCTACGGATTGCCTCTTAGTTTTGTTGACTGTTTCCTTGGATGTGCAGAAGCTTTTTACCTTGATGAAGTCCCAAAAGCTCATTTTTGCTTTTGTTTCACTTGCCTTTGGAGATGTGTCATGAAAGAACTTGCTGTGGCTTCTGTCGAAGAGGTTACTGCCTATGTTCTCCTCTATGATTTTGATGGATTCTTGTCTCACATCTAGGTCTTTCATCCATTTAGAGCTTATCTTTGTGTATGGTATGAAAGAATGGTTGAGTTTCATTGTTCTGTATATAGCTGTCCAATTTTCCCAGCACAATTTATTGAAAAGACTTTCTTTTCATTGGATATGCTTTGCTGCTTTGTCAAGGATTAGTTGACCATAGAGTTGAGGGTCCATTTATGGAGTCTCTATTCTGTTCCTTTGGTCTATGTGTCTGTTTTTGTTCCAGTACCATGCTGTCTTGGTGATCACAGCTTTGTAATATAGCTTGAAGTCAGGCAATGTGATGCTCCCAGCTTTCTTTTTCTTTTTCATCATTCCTTTGGCGATTCAGGGTCTTTTCTGGTTCCATACAAATTTTAGGATTGTTTGACCCATCTCCTTGAAAAATGCCAATGGTATTTTAATAGGGATGGCACTAAAAGTGTAAATTGATCTGGGTAGCGCAGACATTTTAACAACGTTTATTCTTCTGATCCATGAGCTTGGAATGTTTTTCCATTTTTTTGTATCTTCTTCAATGTCTTTCATCAGTGTTCTGTAGTTTCTAGAGCATAGATCCTTTATCTCTTTGGTTAGGTTTATTCCAAGATATCTTATGGGTTTTGGTGCTATTATAAATGGAATCGATTCCCTAATTTCTCTTTCTATGGGTACATTGTTAGTGTATGAGAAAGCAACTGATTTCTGTGCATCGATTTTGTGTCCTGCCACATTACTGAATTGCTGTATGAGTTCTAGTAATTTGGGGGTGGAGTCTTTAGGGTTTTCCACATAAAATATCATATCACCTGTGAAGAGAGAGAGTCTGACTTCTTCTTTGCCAATTTGGATGCATTTTATTTCTTTTTGTTGTCTGATTGCTGATGCTAGGACTTCTAGTACTATGTTGAACAATAGTGGTGAGAGTGGGCATCCTTGTCATGTTCCTGATCTTAAGGGAAAGGCTCTCAGTTTTTCCCCATTGAGAATGATATTCACTGTGGGCTTTTCATAGATGGTTTTTATGAAATTGAGGAATGTGCCCTCTATCCCTACACTCTGAAGAGTTTTAATCAGGAAAGGATGCTGCATTTTTGACTTGCTTAAAATTTAGTGCTTGAACCAAGACAACTTTATGATTTTGTGAAAACAAAACAAAACAAAAACAAAACCAAGGCAAACAAGTAAAGAAAGCACCACTTGGTTAATAACCAGGGTCACAGCAGGAAATTAGGTGGCACACTCAAACTAGCTAATGCATAGGAGAGTTTAAAGCAGGACAATTTTCAAAGGCGGAAGCAGAATAGGAAAACCCGGATGGACAGTGTTGTACCCAGAGGCTAGATACCACCTGTAAGCAAGAAGGGGAAAGGGGAGGGAGTGGTTATCAGATCCTGGAAGCTGAGGGACTGTGTTAAGAGGGCCACTTACAACAACTGTGACAAGGGACATAGCCAGCCAATATCGCCCCTCAGGGACAAAACTGGAGAAATACATACCACAACTTTACATTTCTCCCTCCCTCTGTCTTTTGGCAATATCCCTGATTGACTGGAAATTAATAAAAATCAGAGGTCAAGGGAGACTGTTGATGTGATCCACACAGACAGGCCTGGGGTGATGTGTAAAATAGTATGGTAAAGGGTGGAGACAAGATGAGGAGGAACAAATTGAATATATCCTGCATGCCTACTTAAGGAAGGTCATGAAAGGATATAAATAAACCTGAATTTGGATTATACTTCTTTGTCTAAATTGCTGCATTATATGTTTTAACCTGCCAATTCTTGTTTTGTTCACTATAATACTTTAAACAGAAGATTCTCTTTAAATGATTATTATTTTGCAATTACAGCCCACTTTAATGAAAAGTGCTTTTTTTCATAACAACTTCTCTACAAATTCTTCTTTAGTACTTCGTGAACATCCCATAGTTCTTTCAGAGCATTTATATATAGCCTCCTTTAATTGTTTCTCTAAAACAATTAGAATTTCATTATTATATTTGAAATTTTAATATAGTCATTATAATGTCAAAGGAAACTTCTCTGAGACACATTCATATTTTCATATTAATGGAAGTACTGTTATAATGTTAATAGAAAAATGGGTTTAATCAATTATTTAATTCATTCATTAACTACATATTACCTCCAAACTCAAGGGAATGTAAAACAAACAACTCATTTAAAACAACAAAAAGGATGGTGCTTTGGAAACTTCCAAGTATGTTCAGTAACTTTAAATCATTTTTATCTGGAATGACTAATGCAATAGGAATAGAAAGGGCGTGCCATGTGAAAAAGAACATTACCCTTTGAGTTAGGGGGAGTTGGATTAAAGTCCCAGCTCTATAGTTAACCAGCTGTGCGATTTTGCAGCGTGTCTTAAAGTCTTTGAGCCTGTTTCTCTGTCTACAAAATGGGCGAAATAATACGTATCTCATAGAGTTATTTGAGGATTGTGTTAAATAAAATATGCAAAGATTATAAGAGAGCGCTTGGCACCTTAAAAATGCATAGGAAATAGCAGGTATCATCTGCTCATTTTTATTCTTAAATAGCACTTCTTTCGGATGGCCGTGCTCCTTTTCCACTATACTGCTTTGCCTTCATCTCTCACACCCAGAGCCTGAAACCAGCCCTATGCAAGGAGTCCTTTGCTTTCTCCCCTCTGGGCCCCGACCTATCATTCTTTATTCCTCCAGACAAAGGCACCTGTCATGCCAAAGGCCCCTATCCTCCAAATGTATTTCTCTGTCTTAACATCAAAAAGGAAAGGAAGGCCAAAGGTTTGTTGTTTGTTTGTTGTTCTTTTATGCCTCCAATAGAGGAGAAACCACTCCACAGGTCTGATGCTCTCTCAAACCCAAGGCAGGGGCTTAGGAGCTAGAGATAGAAAACCTGAAAACTTTAATCCATGAAGAATAATGACCTTTTCCATTGGGCCCCCATGCTTAGCACAATCTCTCCCTAGGGAAGCTGGCAGTAAAGGAGGCTGAATTTAGGGGCAACAGTATTATCATAGGTAGTGTATCATTATTCCAATTTTAGCAGGTAAGAGATCAGCTCAAAGTCAAACCAGATTTTGATGAAGAGGAGGGCCATAGGGGCAGCTGCCAATAATGCTAATCCATAAGACATGTTCAGCGTAACTGAAAGTATAGTAAGATCATGGGAAACACTGCATATAACAGAACTATCTACTCTCTAACTCTTTATCTTAAGATAAAGAATGATGTTCTGAGGGTGGGACTCAATAAATGGAGAGCAAAAGACTTAGGAAGCAAGTCTAGAACAGGTTTGTTGGGCTGATTTTCTCAGGTTCACCTGCAGTTTTGACATTTCTTTATCCAAACATTCTGTGAGTCCAGGCTCAGAGGGACCTTCCTGTCCTTCCTTCACTTCAGTTACCTCACCAAACTTGCCTCTAACTTCCCAACTACTTCCTTGAGACTCATTTTCCTCATCTTAAAAAAGGCATCTTTGCTATTTTAAGTCTACTATAAAGATTAGAGAAAACAGATGTAGTGCATCTGGACTATTACCTGGACAATAAATGGTAGTTGTCATTTTCAGTTCTGATTGTTGTTTTTCTTTTTTGCATCATCATCAGATTATCTTGCAATTGTCTATTTTCATATCTGTCTTTCCCACTAGACTGAACAACTTAAGGGCATGGGCCCACATCTGCTCACCTCTGCATTATCAGCACTCAGCACAGAGCTTAGCACAGAGAAAACTCCCAAACATTTGTCAAAGGAATGAAGGAGTAAATGACTCCTTCTCTGACTGCCCAAATATTTGCAGCCACCTGAATGGCACTTGAGGTTTATTCTGCAGAGGAGAGTGGCAAAGGAGGCCCTTTGTAAAGCTAACCTTTAGGTTTTGGGCCCATTCAGGCACCTTTTCCTTCTTCTGCTCTTATTTCACAGGGAGAGAGATGGTATGAGACATCAAGGGAAAGGATATCAAATCCTGGAGAGCCTAGATGCAATTTGCACTTCCACAAATTGCCCGGAGGACCTTAAGTTGCAACTAATTATCACCAGTAATTAGAGCTTCTCTTCAGAGAGGCAGAAATAGCGTCCTGTAGAGAACACCCCATGTTCCTCAAAGAGAAATTCAGATGGGACAGATGTCACTCCCTTCCCAGAATCCTTCTCTGATGAGGGGGCTCCATTTGGCTTCAGTAAATGACCTAGAGACTTACTGCCTGGACTAACAAGATACTAATGACAGGAACAACACAATGCATCTTGGAAGTGTTCTGAAATTTTAAGTGTTTTTAGCCAACATCATAATAGATTATCAGACCAGTCCTATGACAGAAATAAGATTCATACATTTGCTGTACACCTACCATGTGCATTAATTCTGCTAAGCCCAGAAAATACATTAGTAAACACACCCCATAAAATATCTGCTTTTGCAGAATTTGAAGACTCATGCAAAAAGCAGTAAGTAGTATGTCATTATAGTCCAATGTGATCAGTACTATAATAAAAGTAATAGATAACTATGTTTAAAATATATATATCCCCATGTTACAGAAATGGTTATATGACTGGGTAACTTGGAGGAGGTGGCATTTGATCATCGAAGCAAATGCAAGTAGTAATACCTTCAGTGTAAAAATAAGGAAACTGAAGCTCACAGAAGTTAAGTAAGTTGCTTGTGGCTACATGGCAAATAGAGAAGTCAAAACCAAAACCTAAGTCCTCCAACTTCCAAACTCTGGCTTGTTAAAGAGAGCACCTCTATTCAATATTGAATTTGCCTCTACAGTTTTCCTACAAATGTTCATCTAGCATATGCTTGAATACCTTTAGTGACAAAATGTTTATCACCTCATAAGGCATCCCATTTCACGGTAGGGTAGAGCTCATTTTTTAAAATGTTCTTTCTCAACAGAAATAGCAATGAGGAGAATTATTGTGCTTAGAGATGCGAAGGGAGGGCATGGGCATAACTGTGGATACAGAAAGTTTGACTTTCCGGGTAGTTTGGAGCCAGACAAGAAACAAACAAACAAACAAACAAAAACCTGGGTAAAGGGAAAAGGACGGACTCCTAGCTGATGAGGGTGCAGAAGAACCGGACTCCTCAAATGTTGCTGGGAGGAGAGCCACCTGGTAGTACTGGCAATATTTATAAAGTGAAACACCTGTGGGCTGGACTGAAGAATGTCAGACTCCCCAAGGATGTCCACACCCTAATCCCTGGAATCTGTAAAGGTTACATTATATGGGGAAAAAAAGACTTTATAGTTGTGATTAAGTTAGGATCTTGAGAGGGGAAATTATTCTGTATTATCTGGGAGGGCCTGATATAATCACGAGGGTTCTTATGAGAGAGAAGGCAACGTAAAGACAGAAGCAAAGAAAGATTTGAAAATGCTGTGCTGCTGACTTTGATAATGGAAGAACGAGCCATGAGCCAAAGAATGCAAGGAATGTAGCTCTAAAAAGGAGAAAAGACAAGAAGACAGATATCCCACTGGAAATTCCAGAAGGAACCAGCCCTGTCAACACCTTAATTTTAACCCCGTAAGACTCATTTTGGACTTATTACTGCCAGAAATGTAAAAGAATTAAGTCACTAAGTCTGTGGTAATATGTTACAGAAACAACAGGAAACTAATACATTATGTATACTCAAAGGCTGACCAATTCTACTCTTATATCCTCAATAGAATACATGCATATGTGCACCAAAAGACATATACAATAATATTCTACAATACTATTTGTAATATACAAAAATAGAAATACCCAAATGCCATCAACAATACAATGGATAAATAAATTGTGGGACTAAGTCAGGATAATGGTTATCCTTGGGGGAGTGGAACACAAAAAGGGCCTCTGAAATTCTGGTAATGTTCTGTTTCTTGATTAGGGTGCTGGTTACATAGGCATATTCAGACTGAAAATTCTTCAAGCCATGTACTTATGAGATGTGCACTTTTATGTTTGCATATTATATTTCAATAAAAAGTTTAAAAACAAACCAAATTTCAACTTACTGATGCACCTGGACGGACCCTCTGGAGGCCACTGTGAATGTCACGAAGCCAATGGGTATTTTTGCCTAGGGTCCAGTGTTTAAAAATGAGAAAGATGTTGGCTCTAAGCAAAAATTTAACAAGGTCTACTACTTTTAGGCTTGAGGAAAAGTCTTTCATGCCTGTTGTTTAGGCATATTCCTACTGTGGACCTCCGGACTTCATGGATGTATTATTCTACCTGTTTGAAAAAGTCAGCATGTTGTATGCTGTAATGGAGTTATGTGATCACCTCTGCAAGGAGAAAGTAGCTCTGTTGTGGTGGAGCAAGCTGGGTCTGGGAGACAAAAGACATGGATTTGAATTCTGGCTCTGTCACTGACTTGCTAGGGTAAGTCACTTCATTTTAAAATCATCTGAAAAATTAGTGGCTATGGGATTAGCTATAATCTGTAAGAATTAAACATAATATGTGAATCCCCTTAGCTCCCTGCCTAGCACATACAGAAGACCATCATACATATGTTATATCAGAATGAGAAGGAAGATTTCACCAGGGAATGCATATATGGAGGGGAAGAGCTGGAGTTAGTCTGAGACCTGGTGTCTGGATAAGGAAGACACAAGTCTGCAGTTAAAAAAATAAAGTCCCAGAGACTGAGCTGGTTTAGACCAAGGCTGGAGCAGCCTGAGGTATGAGAATAGATATGATCCAAGAATGGAAAAAAGCCAGAAAAGTAACATCAATTATCATATTTAAAGAGGAAAAGGGTGGTGTGATCACAGCAATAGGTCAGAAAGCAGGGATTCCAAGAGGCATGTAAGGGACAGAGCACTGGATAGGCTAAGGTGAGGGTTTCAGGACACAGGCTGTGAACAGAGCTCCAGGGCTAGGAGTCCACTGGCTTAATAACATGAGGGTGGTCAGACTTGAAAGGAGCACTGCTGGACTGAAGAAGCTGGGCTTTGAAGGATTTAAGCAGGAGGCTTCTTTAGCCAAACCTTTCCCTCGGTGAGGCTAGGGCTTGGGGCACAATGCTTCTCTCCCATAGATGGCTTTCGGCACTTGCAGATTAAACAAAAGTTCAAAAATCTATTTTGATACCTGGCAATATGCTACTCAATGGTTTTCTGCTGTGTTCTATGACCTTTCTGCTGTGTGTCTGTTTTGCTATTGATTTTAATTACGGAATATAATTTCCGGCATCAGGACTCAGGCAGCTCCCTCTGGCAGGCCAAGCTCTTGCCAGGGCCTCCCAGAGGAAGGCAAATAGGAAAGCAATATGGCTTAGAGCTACGTGCTATTCTTTACAAAGGACACAATGGGTTCTTTTCATATAAATGTCACTGCTGCGGTCTGCTGCTTCTCTGCCATCCCACTAAGCATGAAGGGGAATAGGATGTGGGAACAGAAATACTGCCCAGCTGCTGGGCTCATTTTAGCAAAAAAACAAAGGAGCTTGCAAAACACAGCCTGGAATCACGTATACAGTGTGCCTAAGTTGTGGGGAGGCAGCCAGTTTCCCAGAAGTTTAGGTCTGAAAACAATACTAGCAGATAGGGCACATGTGTACATACATACACATGTGCTCGTGCACGTGCGCGCGCGCACACACACACACACACACACTTACTTTACCTTCTTGAGGCAAAGTGCATGGTGCAAAAAGTCATGGAGAGTGAATGTGGAGACTTGAGTTCTACTTTCAGCTGGGCCATTACCTACCTATGGGATCATAACCAAGTCACTCAACGGTTTAGGCCCTCAATCTCCTAACCTGCAAAATAAAATGATTTGATTCAATAACTGTTTACTCTGTGCCAGGCATTGTGTAATGTGTTTTCATTTAATTATTAGAATGACTCTGCCAGGAAAACATTATCATCCAAGTTCCTCAGGACAGGAAGTATCTCTTTCATTGCACTTACCATTTACTATAATTTATTTATATAATACCTGCCGTTCACCCTAGATGGTGACATCTTCAGGATAGAAGTGGGTCTGATTCAACCTGTGTTCCTAGTGTCAGGACCTGTCAGAGTAAGGCTCACACAAAGAAGAATAGAGGTTGTTCAAGATTAAAGCCCCACTGACTGCTAACTTCACTAAAACACAATCCAGGAGCAGAAAGTTGTGAAAAGGCCTTCCTGTAGCTTTGGATACCTGACCAGAAAGGCTGTCTGTCTGTCTTTTACACACACACACACACACACACACACACACCCAGTTTAGAGTGTGAGCAGGAATAGTCTAGGATCCACTGGGCAAAATCAGAATTCATAGTGTTCGGAAATGGATGCAGCTGGGGGGACCTTTTTCATAGACCCATGAAGCGGAAACAGAAATTGATATTAGCACTCAAGATGTATAAGCAGTGCTTGGGACCAATACCTGTGGAAGGGCAGGGCTGGAAGGAGGACTGGATGGAGGGAAAAGTAAGTTGTGATGCAAGCCCAAGGGCAGCCTCAGGTATACCCTTTCGGAGCTATGGAGCTAGAATGATCTTTGAGAGTTGTTCCAAATTGGGCCTCCGTGCATGGTGCACTGGGTGTTATATGCAAGTAATGAATCATGGAACATTGCATCAAGAACTGGGGATGTACTATATGGTGACTAATGTAACAAAATAATAATTATTTAAAAAAAAAACAAAAAAAACCCAAAATTGGGCCTCCGTGGATCAGTCATTGGATGTGGAATTCCCAGAAAGGGGCATAACTTCGGCCTGGGCTGCAGCTTGTAGCTGAAGGCTCTCTGCTGAAAACACTCCCAGGATGTGGGGCAATAAGTCTTCCTTGAAGGGGAATATGGTTGGTGCATCATAATAACCATCACAGATCTCAAGGTCACCAAGTTCAGACTGGCAATGGGTCGAGAGGCATAAAGCTCTAGCAAGACTGAATGGCTGGTAGAAGGGGATAAGAAAACATCTGCTAGGGTAGAAGTCACATCAGGCAGCCTGGGGTCCTGAAGACTGCACAATGGGGTCAGGGATCATAAGTCCAAGCTGGCAATGGGCCAAGTCCAGGGAATCAGGCAATGTTCACAGTGTAGTAGGCAGGGCTCAACCGACACAGCAGGCATGATTTCAAAGTCAGAAGCTAGGGAGCTCCAGGAAGTAACAACAAAGAATCAGGTGAGAAAGAAAATACTATTTATTGAGTTCCTACTCTGTGCTAGGCATTTTTAACTAGTTCTTCTCCTTTCATCCTAATAATTACAAGTAAGGATATTATATTCTCCATGTTACAGACGAGGATGCTGAGGTTAGAAGATTTCAGTAAGAAGATTAATTAGTAAGTGCCAAAGTCGACATTCAAGTCCAAAATGCTGTTTACAAAGAGGGAAAGCACTGGTTCGAGGGCAGTGAGAGTTTCCTATATGTATGAGCTTCCCAGTGCCTAGCTGAAGGAAGACCCAGCAGCCTACAGGCTCTGTGTGACCTTGGGTGAATCATTCATCTATGGTTTTTTTCTAATTTTCAAAAGAATAATGAAAAGAATGACCTCTAAGACACTTTTTCATTCTAAATATCTATCAGAATGTGAATCTAACAATACTAGCACATGCTTTCAAATGAGACTTCTCTATACAGTAGTCCCTGCCTGTATCTGCAGTTTCACTTTCCATGGTTTTAGTTACCTGCTGTTAACCACAGTCTGGAAGTAGGTAATCCTCCTGATGCATGGTCAGAAGGTCAAAAGTAGCCTAATGCTATGTCACAATAGCTACATCATTCATATTACTTCATCACACCACATAGGCATTTTATCATCTCACAACATTGCAAGAGGAAGGGTGAGAACAATACAGGCATACTTCATTTTATTACACTTCACTTTATTATACTTCAAAGATATTATTATTATTATTATTTTTTTTACAAATTAAAGGTTTATGGCAACCCTGTTTCAAGCAAGTCTATTGGTGCCATTTTTCCAACAGCATTTGCTTACTTTGTGTCTCTCTGTCTCATTTTGGTAAGTCTTGAAATGTTTAAAATGTTTCGTTATTATTGTATTTGTTATGATGATCTGTGATCTTTTTAAAAAAGATTTTACTTATTTGTTTGTCACAAAGAGAGAGAGAGCACAAGCAGGGGGAGCAGCAGGCAGAGGGAGAAGCAGGTTCCCTGCTGAGTAAGGAGCCTGACGCAGGACTCAATCCCAGGACCCTGGGATTATGACCTGAGCTGAAGACAGACGCTTAATTGACTAAGCCACCCAGGCATCCTGATCTGTGATCTTTGATGTTACTATTATAATTGTTTTGGGGTGCCACGGACTGTGCCCATATAAGATAACAAACTTAATTGATAAATATATGTGTTCTGACAAATCCACTGACCAGAGGCTCCTCTATATCTCTCTTTCTTCAGGCCTCCCTACTACCTGAGACACAACAATACTGAAATTAGGTCAATTAGTAATCCTACAATGGACTCTAAGTGTTCAAGTGAGAGGAAGAGTCGCATGCCTTTCACTTTAAATCAAAAGCTAAAAATGATTACATTTAGTGAGGAAAGCATGTTGAAAGCCAAGATAGCCAAAGGCTAGGCCTCTTGCACCAAACAGCTAAGTTGTGAATGTAAAGGAAAGATTCTTGAAGGAAATTAAAGGTGTTACTCCAGTGAACATACATTTGATAAGAAAGTGAAATAGCCTTACTGCTATTACGGATAGCAATCACTTTGATAAAATCACCTGGCCACAACATTCCCTCAAGCCAAAACCTAATCCAGAGTGAGGCCCTAATTCTCTTCAATTCTATGAAGGCTGAGAGAGGTGAGGAAGCTGCAGGACAAAAGCTGGAAGCTAGCAGAGACTGGTTCACGAGGTTTAACATAAAAGTACAAGATGAAGCATCAAGCACTGACATAGAAGCTGCAGCAAGTTATCCAGAAGATGTAGATAAAATCATTAATGAAGATGGCTACTCTAAAGAACAGATTTTCAATGTAGACAAACAGCCTTATATTGGAAGATGCCATCTAGCACTGTCATAGCTGGAGAGGAGAAGTGAATGCCTGGTATCAAAGCTTCAAAGGACAGGCTGACTCTTTTGTTAGAGGCTAATGCATCTGATGATTTTAAGTTGAAGTCAATGCTCATTTAGCATTCTGACAATCCTATGGTTCTTATGAATTCTGCTAAATGCACTCTTCCTATGTTCTATAAACGGAACAACAACGTCTGGATAACATATCTACTTACAACATGGTTTACTGAATATTTTAAGCTTACTGTTGACACCTAGTGCTTAGAAAAAGATTTCTTTCAAAGCACTACTGCTCATTGATAGTGTACCTGGTCACCCAAGAGCTCTGATGGAGATGCACAATGAGATTAATGTTGCTTCCATGACTGCTTAACACAGCTTCCATTCTGCAGCCCATGGATCAAACAGAAATTTCAACTTTTGAGTCTTATTATTTAAGAAATCCATTTCTTTTTCTAAATAATATTTTTTATTATATTATGTTAGTCACCATACAGTATATCCCTAGTTTTTGTTATAAAGTTCCATGATTCATTACTTGCATATAATACCATTCTTTTTGAATGCACATGGAACGTTCTCCAGAATAGACCATACACTGGGTCACAAAACAGGTCTCAACCGATACCAAAAGACTGAAATTATTCCCTGCATATTCTCAGACCACAATGCTTTGAAATTGGAACTCAATCACATGGGAAAATTTGGAAGAAACTCAAACACTTGGAAACTAAGAACCATCCTGCTCAAGAATGACTCGATAAACCAGGAAATCAAAAATCAACTTAAACAATTTATGGAGACCAACGAGAATGAAAACACAATGGTCCAAAACCTATGCGACACACTAAAGGCAGTCCTAAGGGGAAAATACATAGCCATCCAAGCCTCACTCAAAAGAATAGAAAAATCTAAAATGCAGTTTTTATATTCTCACGTCAAGAAGCTGGAACAACAACAGAAGAACAGGCCTAATCCATGCATGAGAAAGCAGTTGATCAAGATTAGAGCAGAGATCAATGAATTAGAAACCAGGAGCACAGTAGAGCAGATCAACAGAACTAGAAGCTGGTTCTTTGAAAGAATAAATAAACTTGAAAAGCCACTGGCAAGACTTATCCAAAAGAAGAGAAAGGACCCAAATTAATAAAATTATGAATGAAAAGGGAGAGGTCACAACCAACACCAATGAAATAGGAAGGATCACTAGAAACTTTTATCAACAGCTTTACGCCAATAAATTAAACAACCTGGAAGAAATGGATGCCTTCCTGGAAACCTATATACTACTAAGACTGAAACAGGAAGAAATTGATTTTTTAAACAGACCAATTAATTATGAAGAGATTGAAGCAGTGACCAAAAACCTCCCCAAAAACAAGAGTCCAAGGCCTGACAGATTCCCTGGGGAATTCTACCAAACTTTCAAAGAAGAAATAATACCTATTCTCCTGAAGCTGTTTCAAAAAATAGAAACAGAAGGAAAACTACCAAACTCATTATATGAGTCCAGTATTACCTTGATCCCCAAACCAGGCAAAGACCCCATCAAAAAAAATTACAGACCAATATCCCTGATGAATATGGATGCCAAAATTCTCAACAAGATCCTAGCTAATAGGATCCAACAGTACATTAAAAGGATTATCCATCATGACCAAGTGGGATTCATCCCTTGGATGCAAGGGTGGTTCAACATTCGCAAATCGATCAGTGTGATAGATCATATCAACAAGAAAAGAGTCAAGAACCATATGATCCTCTCAATAGATGCAGAAAAAGCATTTGACAAAATACAGCATCCTTTCCTGATTAAAACACTTCAGAGTGTAGGGATAGAGGGTACATTCCTCAATTTCATAAAAACCATCTACGAAAAGCCTACCGTGAATATCATTCTCAATGGGGAAAAGCTGGAAGCCTTTCCCTTAAGATCAGGAACACGACAAGGATTCCCGCTCTCGCCATTACTGTTCAACATAATACTAGAAGTCCTCGCAACAGCAATCAGACAACAAAAAGAATAAAAGGTATTCAAATTGGCAAAGAAGAAGTCAAACTGTCTCTCTTCGCAGATGACATGATACTCTATATGGAAAACCCAAAAGAATCCACCCCCAAACTACTAGAATTAATAGAGCAATTCAGTAATGTGGCGGGATACAAAATCAATGCTCAGAAATCAGTTGCATTTCTATACACAAACAATGGGACTGAAGAAAGAGAAATTACGGAATCCATTCCATTTACAATAGCACCAAAAATCATATGTTATCTCAGAATTAACTTAACCAGAGACGTAAAGAAATCCATTTCATGAGGTGATAACTGCCATAGGTAGTGATTCCTCTGATGGGTCTGGGCAAAGTAAATTGAAAACCTAAAAAGTATTCACCATTTTTGATGACATTAAGAACATTCATGATTCATAGGAAGAGGTCAAAATACCAACATTCATAGGAGTTGGAAGAAGTTAATTTCAACCCTCATGGATGACTTTGAGGGGTTCAAGATTTCAGTGGAGTAGGTAACTACGGATGTGGTGGAAATAGCAAGAGAACTAGAACTAGAAGTGGAGCTTAAAGATGTGAGTGAATTGCTGCAATCTCATGATAAAATTTGAACAGACTAGGTGTTTCTTATGCATAAAAGTGGTTTCTTGAAGTGGAATCCATTTCTTGTGAAGATGCTGTGAAGATTCTTCAAATGACAACAAAGGATTCAGAATATCACATAAACTTAGTTGGTAAAACAGTGGTAGGGTTTGAGAGTGACTCCAATTTTGAAAAGAAGTTCTACTCTGGGTAAAATGCCATCAAACCACATTGCACACTACAGAGAAATAGTTCACGAAATAAAGAGTCACTTTGTTTCAAGTAGCAAACTTGATTGTTGTTTTATTTTATATGTGGAAATTGCCACAACCACCCCAGCCTTCAGCAACCACTACCCTGATCAATCAGCAGCTATCAACATGGAGGCAAGCTTCTCCACCAGCAAAAACACTATGGCTCCCTGAAAGTTCAGATGATGGATAGCATTTTTACCAATAAAATATTTTTAAATTAATGTATGTACATTGTTTTTCTTTAGACATAATGCCTCTGTACATTTAACAGATGACAGTATAGTGTAAACATAACATTAATATGCACTAGGAAACCAAAAAATTCATTTGGCTCTCTTTATTGTGAATATTCACTTTACTGCAGTAGTCTGAAACTATATCTTCAATATCTTTAAGGTATGCCTGTACAATAAGACACTTTGAGAGAGAGAGAGAGAGAGAGACCACATTCACATAACTTTTTATTTTATTTAAATTCAATTTGTTATATGCAAGTAATGAATCATGGAACCCTACATCAAAAACTAAGGATGTACTGTATGGTGACTAACATAACATAATAAAAAATTATTATTAAAAAAAAGCCTGCCAGGATTTTGATAAGGTTGACAGTGAATCTCTAGATCAATTTAGGGAGAATTGCCATATAAGTAATAGTGAATCTTCCAGTCCAGTATCTCTCCATTTATTTAGATTTTCTTTAATTTCTCTAAAAAATGTTTTGTAGTTTTTATTGCAAGTTTTGCATTTTTTGGTTAAGTTTGTCATAAGTAGTTTATTCATTTTCATGCTCTTATGAATGGAATTATTTTCTTAATTTCACTTTCAGATTACTTTGCTATCGTATAGATATAACTGTTGATTTTGTATGTTGATATTGTATCTTGCAACCTTGCCAAACTTATTAGTTAGTTGTGATTTTTTAAATAGGTTACTTATAATTTTTATATATGGGATCTTGTCATCAGTGAATAAAAACAGTCTTACTTCTCAAAAAAAAATAAATTCAATTAGTTAACATATAGTGCATTATTAATTTCAGATGTAGAATTCAGTAATTCATTAGTTGCATATAACACCCAGTGCTCAGTGCAGCACATGCCCTCCTTAATGCTCATCACCCAGTTACCCCATCCTTCCACTCACCTCCCCTCCAGAAACTCTCTATTTGTTTCCTATAGTTAAGAGTCTCTTATGGTTTGTCTCTCTCCCTGATTTCATCTTATTTTATTTTTCTCTCCCTTCCTCAATGATCCTCTTTTGTTTCTTAAATTCCACATATAAGTGAAACCATATGATAATAGTCTTTCTCTGATTGACTTATTTTGCTCAGCATAATACCCTCCAGTTCCAACCATGTTGGTGTAGATGGTAAGATTTCCCCCTTTTTGATGGCTGAGTAATATTTTATATATATATCATCTTCTTTATCCATTCACATAACTTTTATTACAGTATATTGTTATGATTGTTCTATTTTATTATTATTGTTGTTAATCTCTTACTGTGCCTAACTGAATACATCAAAATTTATCATAGGTATACATGTATAGGAAAAAACATATCTACAGGGTCTGGTACTATCTGTGGTTTCAGGCATCCACTGGGGGTCTTGGAAAGTATGGAAAAGAAGCAACTACTATATAGGATAATAACTAAAAGTATGAGTTTTGGAGTCCAAGAGACCTGAGTTCAAATCCTGACCCCTGACAATATGAAATTTAGTATTTATATGTATGTGTCTGTTTGAGGTATGATATTTTGAAAACATCTAGAAAAGTATGAGAGAAACAGCTCAAACATTGTTGTATTTTCCATTTAGGACTTATAAAACAGAATTCCTCTAGGCTATCCCTATAACAACAACTTGGTTCCTGTGGGATACGAACAAGAATTAGGAATTCCCATATTTCCCCAAAAGAGGACTTAGCAGTTAACTGAGAATATGGCTGGTAGTTTGCTAATGAGAGGTCCTCATGGCAGGACAAACTACCTGGGACAGACCATATGAGAGTGCATCCTCCAAAGAGGATGTCAAAGCCTAATAAATTAAGAGAGAAAGAAAGAGGGACCACAAGGGACACCAACAATAGGCATTATAAGCAGATGCTACTATGGACTGAATGACTGTGTCCCACTCAGAATTAATTTGATGAAGCTCTAATTCCCAATGTGATAATATTTGGAAGTGGGGCCTTTGTGAGAAAATTAAGACATGAAGATAGAACCCTCGTGAATGGTATTAGTGCCTTTATAAGAGGAGACATGAGAGAGATGATCTCCGTCTCCAACATGTGAACACAAAGCAAGATGGTGGACTCCTGAAAAGTCAGGAAGCAGCTTCTCACCAAAAACTGAATCAGCCAGCACCTTGATATTGGGCTTCTAGCCTCCAGGACTATAAGAAAAAAAAAGTTTGCTGTATGAGCCACCCAGTCTATGGTAATTGTTATAGCAGCCCAAGTAAACTGTAGTAGACCACCTCAGAAAAGCTGGTACACCTTGGTGTTTCTTCTGTCTGAGGAGCAACCCAGACCTGCCATTTCATAGCCAAGATCAAGGAGGATCCAGAGAACACCTCATGGATCCAAAACTCCAGTGTCCCTTTTTGCCATGAGGTCAGTACCACTAGATATTGGTTTTGAAGGGAGGAGGAGAGAAGGGGAGGGAAGCAGAATCTGAAAAACCAGATAATTTTACGTAAAGAACAATGCATACATAAAGGAATGGTTTGGTTATGGCATAGGATTAAATTTACTGGTTTGGAATAAAATCCAGTGTTACTGTTTTGTTTTTTTTTTTTTCAAGCTTTCTAGCACACTGAACTCCTGAGGAAGACCAGAGATGTTTTACAGAAAGGAAGATATTACAAATTGTCTATGAGCTGCAAATAAAATTTCTGGACCCACTACAATAATATGAAATATTAACATTTGACTTATGTTTTATATTTTTTACAGTTTTAGAATTTGTGTGTCTTGTTCACTGTTGTATCTCTAATGCCAGTACAGTTATTGACATAGAATCTTACTATGTATTTGTTAAATCAATTTAATGAATAAATGAAAGGATACATTTTGAAAAGTAAGCTTCATAACCCCCTCCTCAGGAAGTAAATATTACTATAGCACCCATTATACAAATGAAAAAAAAAATCAAGCCTCAGAAATGTTAACTGAGTTGTTGAAAGCTATATATAATTTGTACATGACTGTATTGGAGCTTGAACCTGAGTCTTCTGACTCTAGGGCTATTTCCACTAAAACAAGTTTCTAACACTTATTCTTACTTCTCTCCCATGGCAGCCATAAACCTACCACTGAGATGATAAATGACAAGAAGAGATTTTTCTAAGATCCATTCCAGGCCTGGGATCCTGCCCTCTGACTCATAATTCAGATCTCTATTTTGTGTGGTTAGCAGTTCTGATATAGTCACATCTGACTTTACATGGTTCAGTTTAAGAACGGGCAACAGCCTCCTGGAACTGACTTCCTGCTTATACAGTAAAGTCAATAACCCTCAGCATTTTCAGCTCCTTTTAGTGCTAACCCAACAGTTTCTGTCTTTGGGGCCCCAGACTGAGAACTCAGAAATGTAGTCCACCTCTGGAGGCTTATGGTTTCTGTCTCCCTGTTTATAGTAATGCTTTTTTGCAAAACAGAGAAAGACCTCTTTTAACCTTGGCCTCTTGAGATGATACATGCATTGTACTGCAAACATTTCCAGACAGGTGGGAGGGTTAAGGGTAAGAATTAAGCTACAGTTAGTGAAGAGAAGGGCCATATGCACCCCAATGTTCATAGCAGCATTGTCCACAATAGCTAAATCGTGGAAGGAGCCGGAGATGCCCCTCAACAGATGACTGGATTAAGAAGCTGTGGTCCATATATACAATGGAATATTACTCAGCTATCAGAAAGAACGAATTCTCAACATTTGCTGCAACATGGACGGCACTGGAGGAGATAATGCTAAGTGAAATAAGTCAAGCAGAGAAAGACAATTATCATATGATTTCTCTCATCTATGGAACATAAGAACTAGGAAGATCGGTAGGGGAAGAAAGGGATAAAGAAAGGGGGGGTAATCAGAAGGGGGAATGAAACATGATTGACTATGGACTATGAGAAACAAACTGAGGACTTCAGAGGGGAGGGGGGTGGGGGAATGGGATAGACTGGTGATGGGTGGTAAGGAGGGCACGTATTGCATGGTGCACTGGGTGTTATACGCAACTAATGGAGCATCGAACTTTACATCGGAATCCGGGGATGTACTGTATGGTGACTAACATAATATGATAAAAAATCATTTAAAAAAATAAGAAAAATTAAAAAAAAAGAATTAAGCTACAGTTGAGAGACTAGAGTTTGAACAGGCCACCTACAAGAAAAGGCTTGGGAACTGTTCTGAAAGGTGAAAACAGAATGCTAAAGCAATAAAGATCTCAGAAATCACCTGCCCCAGCTGTGCAGAATGGGAAAACCACAACCCAAAATGCAGAAAAGACTTGCTCAAGGTTATGAATTCTAAAATATGCTGACTTAGCCTTTAAAGAGCCAATGTTCTAACACCTCTCTACTCCCGACCCCTTACTCCATATCTCTGCATTCCTTTCCTAGCAGAAAGCTCTTCACCTAGGAGATTCCCCCCAAATCCTTGTGGAATCAGTAATTGCTATTTGTTTTATGAAGAAGATTCTACACTTCATTTCAAAGCCCTCGGAAAATTAGGTAGAATTTAAGCCACTTGCCAATGGTCACCCAGCAAAACATGTTATATTTAATTCATGTTCTTTTGACTTCTAACCTTCAGGCCCCTAAATCTCTACCATTCACCTATGTATGATGCAAATTCATTGCAATCTCCCTTCCCCTGAAAACAAAACAATGTTCACGCTCTATTATTTATAAGATAAAGTCTGAATTTGGCTTTCAAATACTTAAATAATCTGGTCTCAGGCTAATCTAGGCCCTTACTATTCCACTGACACATGCTTTACCAACTGGGGATTCCTCACTGTGCCATGAACATGCCATGCAATGGCACCTCTCCAGGGCATTACTCATACTGATCCCTTCTACCCTCTGCCTTAAGTACCTTCTCCCTCTTCTTCATCTGCTAAACACTTCTCATCCTTCAAGACTAAGCTCCAGTGCTTCCTGCTCTAGGAGGCATTTTCTAAGTCCTCATGATACAGTTCAATGTTTATTCCTTTGTGTTTCCCTGTCTCCCTGTGTCTGAATTATGACATTTAAAGTCACATTTAAATTATTTAGTAATCTATTTGAATCCCACATTAGCCTGGATCACCCTGGGGGTAGGGTATGACTTATGTTTATAAGAAACGAACATCATTATACATGAAATGGAGAAGCATGTATAATTATTTTATTTCATAGATCAGGAAGTTGGAAAGAAGCACCAGATTGTAGAAGATGCTTACTAAAATATTTGTTCTCCTTTCCCTTTCATTTCATGGATACTTACTCCTTGGATCTTTTTCTCCACTTTATAGTTGAAAAAGAGTAGATCATAAAACTTAAGTAACTTGACCAAGGTTACAGAGGTTAGCAGCGGCAGAACTGGGATTCTACCAAGGTCTTCTGAATCCAAGTCTAAAAGCTCTTTCTGTTGCACTCCTATTGCCTGTCATGCATTCACCCCAAACCCTCGAACTATAGAAAGAAAGCTCAGGGAACTCCAGATCTCCTCTCCTATGGTAGGTCACTCTGGACCTCAGTGGATAAGGGATAAAGTACAGTTTTATAGTTTTAGAATAACTGAATATTCACCTCTAAATATGGCTAAGATTATTTTTCCTATTGACTGCATAATAAAAGGGACCACAGACTGCTCTCTTTCCCAATTCTTTCCCCCTCACCCCAAAAATAGTCCCTCCCAGAGCTAGAGGACCATGTTGCAAATCCTATATGGAAAATGGACTGTCTGCCAGCAACCTGAATTTCAATCTTCAGCTGAAACCTTCTGCCCCAAACCAGTATTAAATATTCTGCTGATGTGGATTTGTCAGTTTAAGTGGAATGCATTTTACCAGACCCAGAGCAGACATTATACATTTATTTATTTATTTATTTATTTATTTATTTTAGGCATTGACATTAGGAGCATAGTTACATTCACTGAATAGCTTGATGTAAACACAGGCTTCTAGGTGACATAACAGGAGTGGCCTTTGCAAACTTTCTTTGGATGGACAGAGTGCTTGAAAAAGACTCACAGAATTATGTACTCAAGAACCAGTCCCAAAGACCTCTTCAACCACAGTGATTGAACAACAAGAATTCACAGGTTTTTATAAAATGCCTTGGGAGCTTATAGGATTATAGAACTTTGGCACTAAAAGAGTTCTTAGAGATCCACCCATGCTCCACCAATTGAAGGCAGGGAAAGTTAATTTCAGGGAGAAGAAACATGTGCCCTCCTTAATACCCATCATCAGGTTATTCCATGCTCCCACCCCTCTCCCCTCTGTAACCCTCAGTTTGTTTCCCGGAGTCAAGAGTCTCTCATGGCTTGTCCCCTTCTCTGATTTCTTCCCACTCAGTTTTCCCTCCCTTCCTCTATGGTCCTCTGCGCTATTGCTCATAGTCTACATATGAATGAAACCATATGATAATTGTCTTTCTCTGCTTGACTTATTTCACTTAGCATAATACTCTCCAGTTCCATCCATGTCGATGAAAATGGTAGGTATTCATCCTTTCTGATGGCTAATATTCCACTGTATATATTACATGCAACTAATGAATCATTGAGCACTACATCAAAAACTAATGATATAGTATATGTTGGCTAACTGAATATAATAAAACAAAAAGAGAGAGAGAAAATAGTTTATCTGAAGTCACACAATGAGCTGATGGAGTTAGGACCAGAATCCAGATACCCCGGTTCTAATACCATCCTCTTTTCACTATACTTTAGGGGAAAAGATGGGAGCATCTTAGCATAATGGTAATGAGTACAAGTGTTAGAGTCAGTGGATCAATGTCTCCATGCTGGCTCTGCCACCTAGTAGCTATGTGGCTTGGAAAGTTCTTCAGTCTGTCTGAGTGCTAGTTTCCTTATCTGTAAAATGAAGTAATAAGGATACTTGCTTTATAATAGTACCTAATTCACAGAATTACTGTGATGATAAAATATGTAAATGTATGGAAAATGCTTAGCACAATGTCTGACACAGTATGTTCTCAATAATTGTTCATATTTGTAATGAAAATTCGGTTGCTAATACATTCTTTTTCTTTTCATCTCTTGAATAACTCTTAGAGAGCAAAATTAGATGTACTGGCTATCTCTCCTTTACATGGAAAGGACAAGTGAATATAAAAACCTCTTCAAAATGTAGGGAGAGCCTAATGTTACCCTTTATGTAAGAAGAGGTGAATATAATGAAAACATATCCTTCATCTAGGGGTTCAGTTTGTCTAGCAACAGTGGATTCAAGATATAGTCGACCCTTGAACAACATGGGGGTTAGAGGCACCAGCGACCTGGACCATTAAAAATCCACATGTGACTTCTTTTTTAAATTATGTTTTTTAAAATTTTAATTCCAGTATAGTTAACATACAGTGTTATATTATTTCCAGGTGTACAATATAGTAATTCAACAATTCTATACATTATTCAGTGCTTAGCAAGATAAGTGGACTCTTAATCCCCTTCACCTATTTCACCCATTCCCCCAACTCCTCCCCTCTGGTAACCATCAGTTTGTTCTCTATAGTTAAGAGTCTGTTTCTTGGTTTATCTTTCTCTCTCTCTCTTTTTTCTCCTGTGTTTGTTTGTTTCTTAAGTTCCACATATAAGTGAAATCATACGGTATTTGTCTTTCTCTGACTAGCTTATTTCACTTCTCATTACACTCTCTAGGTCCATCCATGTTGTTGAAAATGACAAGATTCCATTCTTTTTATGGCTGAATAATATTATAGCTTGTTTGGACAAGTGACCTTAATTGACCATATACTTCTGGGTTTATTTCTGGGCTTTCTATTTTGTTCTATTGATCTATGTGTCTATTTTTGTGCCAGTAACATACTGTTTTGATTACCACAGCTTTGTAATATAATTTGAAGACTGTAATTGTGATGACTCCAGTTTTGTTTTTCTTTTTAAGGATTGCTTTGGTTCACATATAAGTTTTGACTCCCCAAAAGCTTAACTACTAATAACCTACTGTTGACCAGCAGCCTTACCATAACTTAAAGAGTCAATTAACACATATTTTTTATACTGCATATGTTATATACTACAGTCTTAAAATAAAGGAAGCTAGAGAAAAGAAAATGTTAAGAAAATCATAAGGAAGAGAAAATACATTTACAGTACTATACTATATTTGTTAAAAACACAAATCTGCATATAAATGGAATTGCACAGTTCAAAACTGAATTGTTCCAGTATCAATGTATCTCTTTCTTTGTTGAGGGTTCTCAGTACTGGCCAGCTGCTTTCAAAGCAGCTCTGGAAGACTTAGAGAACTATACAACATTCCTGAAATGTCCACAACAATGGGTAATGGGTATTTCTAAGCTAGTTTTATGTTAGATACTCAAGTCTTTAAAAGGGTTTTACCTTCCTACTCAAATCACATACACAACCTCACAAGTGTTCCTGCTTCAATCACACAGAAATTCCAGTGATTCCTAGAACACACATTTTTATTTGTCTTTATATTCCAGCACCCAAGACCCACTTATGAGCACAGTCCTAGTGGATACTTTTGAATGAATGAGAAGAATGAGCACAAAGTTTAGTCCTAAGAGAAGCAATGTGGAAAATACTACTTGGGGTCACTACTGAATCCCCAGTGATTTTGCATACCCTGGAAACAGCTCCAATATCCAGTGGTGGTCACATGGCCTTGTCTATTCAAGATGGTCCTGCCCCTTGGCATAACTCATTGAACTATGACAGGTCAGGACAATCACAGTCACTTTCTGGGAACTTTGAAACTGGAAATAGAGAAACAGGATTGGTTTTGTTGACACTGAGTCATATTTATGTTAAGTAGTCATGCCATGAATTGTACTGCTTAGATTCCCCAAGTGATGCTTGGGAATTCCCCCAAGGATTTGTTGTTCAAATTTCCTATAAATGCTATGAAATACCTCAGTATCTTCCAATAACATCATTGGAAGGGAACATCTTGAGAAGGGAACTGCCTTATTTTAGAAAAAATCTATGATATACTGCTTGGAGATAGAAAATGAAATCACAGGGCATGAGGTTCAACTGGTGACAAGAAAACAAAAGATGGAATTCTTGTAATTTATAAGAGATGAACAGAAATCTAAAGATGGGGTAAACAGACAAGGAAAGGGTAGTGGGAGGAATGGATTAAGATATATGTATATATATAAGGATTAAGATATGGGGAAGATGAAACCCAAATTAACAGAAATGGCTTTTTTTTTAGAACAGACATGACTAATATGAAACGTTTTTTTGCATTGATATAATATAAATTCCTTTCATCTCTCTAAATCTTCAGGAAAATCTGATTCACATACAAAAAGCTTTATATACTAGATTTTTTTTTTGCATGTCTTTGTGTGTGCCTGTGGACAAGCATGAATACGTGTGTGTGTGTCTGTATGTGTGTGTGTGTGAATTTAGGTATATCCAAGAGAGGAAATGAGTTCCTTGTCTGGGTCAATAAGGACATTGTACACACAACAGCAAAATGAGCCACAAACTGAACTAATTCAGAGAGCTTTGAGCCAGCAACAAATCGCAATACCAAAATTCACCCCAATCCACATAAAATTCTGAGAGAGGTAGAGAGGGATGCAGAGCTTCCACTGTACATAAGGGAGAGCTTTGAACTAATTTGATTTGAATCTCAAACAACAGGATACCACCGTTGACATCTAATTTACACAGTTTGTTTGGACAACTGACCTTGGCAAGTTAATTCTCTGCTACATCCCTTCCGTCCAGTCAGGGCTCTCGACTCCCAGCCCTGTGTACAGTGAGAAAGTTGTAGCAGATAGTCTTTCACAGCTACTTCTCTGATTTCAGAGTTTCAGTATCAGTTTATCCAGATCTTATCAATTTAATTATTTGTTCATGCATCTACTCATTCAACAAATATTTATTGACCATCTATTATGTGTTGGCCACTATTACAGATGTCTGGAATTTATCAGTGAACAAAAATATAGAAGAAACCCTACTGTTTCACTCCAGGATTTTTAATAACAGGAAGTTTCTGTGTAGTTTAAACAAGAATGAAAGTAGAAAACAAAAAAGCAGATAAGGCGAAGGGGAAAGGTGAGGGAACTCTGTTAAATGAGAGCACAGTGGCTTTTCTGCTGATTGCATGCAAGAACAAAGAGCCCCACCTAGAGTCTCTTAACCACCAGGGAAACTGCTTTCTGCTAGTAGTTCTATAAGTATGGAGCCCAGTACTGCTGCCTGGGTGAGCAAAGCTTGCTAGAAGGTTTCACCTCTCTACAGTCAGGAGGGAACACCCAGGGTTACTGACAAAACAGTGAATTATTTCTTAATAGAATAGAGTCAGCAGAGACAGGGATTACAGTGTAATTAACATAACATGAATTTTTAAAAATCTAGATGAGGGCTGTCAGCAGGAGACAGGTCAGACACAAAATAGGAGTGAGTCCAGCAGAAGCTTGCTGCACTCTTTACCCTAAAGAATTTGTTAAGGCTCTAAACCTGGATCAGATGGGTGTAGCAAAGAACACTAGACTGGGAGTCAGAAGATATAACCTGATTCTACTATGAACTCACGGTATGACCTTGAGTAATTCCCACCTCCTCTAGCGGCTCTTAGTTCCCTCTCTGAAAAATGAGGGGATTGGACTGAATATTCTTAAGATTAAATGATCCTCTAGACCAGGGTTTTTCAAACGTACCATTATAATTTTTAAACAAAGCCTGTGTTTCCAAAAATCCTTACACAGAGCTCTGTAATCTTTTTTTTTTTTTAAGATTTTGTTTATTTATTTGACAGAGAGAGAGACAGCCAGTGAGAGAGGGAATACAAGCAGGGGGAGCGGGAGAGGAAGAAGCAGGCTCACAGCAGAAGAGCCTGATGTGGGGCTCGATCCCATAACGCCGGGATCACGCCCTGAGCTGAAGGCAGACGCTTAATGACTGAGCCACCCAGGTGCTCCCAGAGCTCTGTAATCTTAAGCAATGAAAAGCAGAACTGCTCTAAGAGTAATAGGAGGTTGGGGGCAAGTAAGAGTTTACCTCCTCTTCTCTTAGCAGAATCACCTTTTGCTTTTCTTGATGGGAGGAGGAGAGGTCGCAGTCATTTTGGCTATACCTCTCCTGTTCTCGGAGGAAGCAGTTGCCATTGAAACCATTATCTACCTGATGAATCCAGCACTAGAGACCACTGCCCACCTCAACTGGAAGGCTATCAGAGATCATCCCACCATACCTTACCTATTGATTTCCTTCAGTCACTGCTGTAAGTCCAGACCTTTTCTGGCATCTGTTCTCACCTGATCACTCCTCTCCATTCTCACCTCCTTTAATCCAACCCACGCTCCTGGCTTCTCCCCTCTTTCTTCCTCCCAAACACTGTTTACTCTGAATAATGGAATAGTAGTAACCATCTCATGGGTATTTTGTGATTTAAATTAATATATGTTAATACTCAGTGCAGTGCTTGATACATAAATATTATGTATTTTTTCACTATTTTTGTCACTGTTCATTTTATTGTTGTTATTAATATTATTACTTAGGTGCCAATAATACCGTGGCTTATACTTTGGTGAATCACTAGATTTGCGAAACTTCCCTCACCTATCAACAGCCTTAATCTTTGCCTCACTTCCTTCTCTCCACATTCACTTTCTATCTTCTTTCTTAGTGATTTCTACATTCATACAGATGATCCATTTAAAACATCATGGCATCTTACCTCAGTGCTGTATCCTCGGCAAACAGAATAATGTTTGGCTTGTGGTAAGTCCTTAATAAATACTTTTGGATGAATAAAAAGGATCTCTGATAATCTTCACTCCACTTCAGCTTCTCTTGCCACCACCACTATTTTTCTCTTTTTTCTTAAATATACACAGATGCACACATTCTATCCTACTTACAATCTCAAATGTCCACATGATATTTTCCAACTGCAACTTTCAAGATAACTTGCTGAAACATTTATTTTACAATAATTCTTTGAAGTTCAATCCATCAATCCTTCTACTCATAGCCATCAGCTTCCTTCATGTTTTTTCTTCCCATCCATGTCTATCATTATAATTATGTCCTCATAAAACACCTTCAATCCTCTTGTCTCCACCCATTTCTTCTCATGTGGCAAAACCCATACCCATAATGAACTCTTCTATCTACCTTATACAGGCCCCATATAACTGGAGAAAATCACATATCGAGGTAGGAAGACTGCATTTTAAATTTATGATCTCAGTCCTCAAGTAGCTGTTATCATTGCTCAACAATTCTACAAGGTTATTCTGGTAAGAATATTTCTCATGTTTTCTCTGAAAAAAAAAACTAGTCCATACTTTCTTCAATCTCTTGAAAACCCTTATTCTTTTTCCCTCACCACCATTCTTCAAGGATAATCTTCTCTAATGCTTTCCATTTTAGAAACCATCAGACAAAAGCATTCTCCTATTCCCACAGCCAAACTTAGAATCATGCCTGTTTCTTTTGTATAATCCCGTTACCATGGATGAAGGTGTCCCTCCTTACAAAGGCTCTCAGCATGTCTTTTGGATCCCATGCCATTCACTTTCCCAAGGACTGCAACCTTTTGATTATCTCTTGTGTCTCCCTCATCATCAATCCTGCTCTCTCTCTGGATCATTACCATGAGCAAGTAACTCTGCACCCATAACTCTACACACCATCCACCATCAGCTACTGACTATTTCTCTACTCCTCTTGTTGACAAAACTTCTGCATATGCATGCTCCCAGCACCTCTTACTCTTCAATTACTATTCAGTTCATTCTACTTTTGGCTTTCTTCCTACTTCTGGTCACTTATTTTCTGATTTCTATGTGGGCCTCTTCTCTTTTGTCCAACCTTTAAATACAGAAATTACCAGAGTTTGATCCTTTACCATCTTATTCTTTTTTTCTCTACCTTTCTTCCTAGGTTTCCTTATCCAAATATAGGCAAATATAATCTATATGCTAACAACTCTCAAATGTATGCCTCCAGCCCAAACTTCCCTGGACTCCAGCCTTGTATATCCAAATACTACTAGATATCTTCCATTACAGATCTCATAACCATCTAAAACTTGACATTTTCAAAATAAACGTACTGACTCCCCTATTTACCCACACTGCTCACCTTTCAAAATTCCCCAATACAGTCAATGGCAACAATATTCAACCAGTTGCCCAGCCAGAAACCTGAACTCAATCTTAATTCCTCACTCTCCCTTCATTCCCAGACATAATAAATCTTTCAATAATCGAACTTCCAGTACATACGTCAAATCCTTAAGTTCTTTTATCTCTACTGCCACACATCCTAATCCAAGCCACTATTATCTCATTTCTGCAACAGTCTTCTTACTTATTTCCTGTGTTCTGTAGCTTATTATAATTTTATTTTCCACAGATGCCAAAGTATTAAACACACACACACATCAGTTTGCCTAAATGTTAACCCCCTCCCCTGACTTTCTGCCTCACTAAAAAGGCTTTAACGTCGTCTTTCCTTTGCATGCAAACAACATCCAAATGTTCTAATGTCAGTTTCCAACCCTATCTGATTTTAGCCCTACCTCCCTCTTTACCTTCATCTGCTACTACATTTCTTCTTTCAATTCCTTGAATTTTATGTCTTTTCCAAGAGGTTTTCAACCATTCTCTTCCTTCTGCTTGGCATAATCTGTAGTGTTCTTCATTTCTCTCCTTCTAATTCTTTAAGCTTCATCTCCTCAGAAGGGCCTCCTTCGCTCCTTCTATCGTAAGTATGGCCCTCATGCTATTTTCTAATGCCAAAACTGGTAAGTTATTATAGCTTATCACAGTTTTGAATTGTATATGTATGCTGTCTCTATTAGTCTGTAATGCCCACGGAGGAAGAAATCATATGTTTTTGTTTACTGAAGTACACTTCATCCTCACCATGAAGTTGAGTCAGTAAATAGCTGTTAAATAATGTTGAATGAAACCTAAGACTGCAAAGAATATATATTGAAAGATACTTAACTAAACCGTGAGCTTCCTAAGAATAGGGTGATGTGATTTCTCTTACTTTTTCAGCATTCCACATGAGCAAAGAGTAGGTTCTTGAGAAGGGTTTGTAACTAAATTAAGGTTTGTTCTAACTTTGATTCTGACATTTCAAATAATATAATGTTTTCTGATTTCACAATCCTAGCAACTTCTTAGCTCTGCCTGTGTTTTGCCGAGTTAAAGTTTTAAGGACTCAGAGAGGCAACATGTGTAATGTAGAGGGCCTGGGATTTGAATTGATTAAGACATGCTTGGAATCCTAGCTCTTTCCCCTTAGTAGCCAATACCTGAAGTAATTAGTTAATCAAAAGTCTGTTTTCTGGAATATAATATAGCTATATAAATACAGTTATTTTGAAGATTAATCAAGATAATACATATGAAATAGCAAGCACATAGTTGGGTTACAACAAATGCTAGCTTCCTTCCTTGTGTAAGAATAAATCCTATTCAGGCTGGACATGCTCTTGGAGGTTATGAAGATAACTCTCCTGATTTTACAGATGGGGACTTATTTAGGGTCATACAAAATATCAGTGTGAAAGCTGAAATTAGCATGTATATCTTTTTCTCTATATTCTTCTTCTTCTACTGAAAAGATGGTATTATAATATTCTATGGTTTGGTTTTAGGAAAGAAATAAGTACTATTGTGTTACCATAGCGGGCCTGCTTTAGAAGGTAACATTGAAAACTTGTAGGTAAGCACATTTTTAAAAGGCAGAAGCCCATATCCCAGAGCTATTATCTATTCCAATTTGAGCAACAACTATATATGGATATTTACCATACCCAATTGGGCTGAGATGAATGAGACTTCAGATGCAAATCTTCATTGAAACAGTTATATATTTAAGCCACGCCAAGCACTTATTACTCAACACAAAGTTCATTCTCAATTCTAAGACACACATTTCCCCTCCATCTAACATTTCTGAAATCCAAATACATCTTAGAGTATTATGACTCACTGATATTTCCTGAATACATTTATCAAAAATTGCTAATGTGTCAGTGGCTTGGGAGAAAATCCCAAGATCACAATGGACACTTTGAAGAAGGCTACATCATCATGTTCTTAACACAGAAGCTGCTACTATGTGGGAAAATGTGTCTACTGATAACTCTGAGTTAAAAGTAATTCAGAATAGTTGGATCCTGAATGTTTTCAAATATCTTAACACTTTATTTGCATATTTTTTATTATAAACAAGAGAGATCCATGATAAAAATCTCTGTATAAATAAGTTTGAAAGAGGTCTTTTAGTAAGTATAAAATCAAAATCCAATGTAATAAGAAAGCATCGTGTCAGAGTGTAATTGGCAACATTTTTCTTTCTTACTAGTACATAAAGTAATGGTACATCTGATAGTTGACAGCTTCTTAAATTTGATGAAATGTGGTAAGTCACACCAAATAAAATGCTCCAGGCTATATAACACTTTCTAATACAAATACTCAAATCACACTAATCTTATACTGATTAACAACAATTTAGATTGTAACTCTATTAAAATACAATTAACACATTTATTGAACATCACATATGGTTAATTATAGCATAGTAGTTAAGATTAAGAACTCTGGAATCCAACCAACCTAAAATTCAATTCTGATTTCCCCGTTTATCAACTCTGTAATGTTTGATAACTTACTTAAATTCTCCATACCTCAGTTTTTTATTTTTAATAATGGGAAAAACAATAATACTTATCTTTTAAAGTTTGTTATAAGGATTAAATTAAATTATTTAAAGCAATTAGCAGTATGTGACTTCTAGAAATGGTCCAATATCTGTTAACCACTACATTACTATTGCCCACTATTATTATAGTAATATTACACTACTTAATCTTTACGATATTCATGTGAAAGTATAAACTACCTCTAATTTACAGATGAGGAGTCTGATTCTTAGAAACTTTCTGTTGGAAAAGGGTTACACAGACCATTGATTATTTAGAAAACTTACAGGTAGTAAATTATACTAGTCAGTTAATTGTCAGATACTCTAACTTAAGTTCTTGCCACTCAATAATTATGGAAAGCTCAGTTCAGAGAGAGAAAAAGAATACGTAGAAAACAGCCTAAAAAGCATATAGTTAATCTGCGCCTTGAGATGCTCTAAAATTTATCTTTGGATCAAGATGAGAGAACATGATTTTGGTCTTTCATAGGACTGCTTTTATCAACTAGGCAGATAACAAAGGACTATATTAAGAGATATTATAAGAATAGCCCTATGAAATTTTTACCTTACTGTTAAGGATGTGTCTGAGAATGCTGTTTATCACATTGTAAACTATATTCTTTATTTTTTTATACTTTTTTTGTTATATTAGTCACCATACAGTACCTCCCCAGTTTTTGATGCAATGATCCATGATTCATTATTTGTGTATAACACCCAGTGCACCATGCAATATGTGCCCTCCTTAATACCCATCACCGGCCTATCCCAATCCCCCACCCCCCTCCCCTCTGAAGCCCTCAGTTNGATGTAAAGTTTGATGCTTCATTAGTTGCGTATAACACCCAGTGCACCATGCAATACGTGCCCTCCTTACTACCCATCACCAGTCTATCCCATTCCCCCACCCCCTCCCCTCTGAAGTCTTCAGTTTGTTTCTCATAGTCCATAGTCTCTCATGTTTCATTCCCCCTTCTGATTACCCCCCCTTTCTTTATCCCTTTCTTCCCCTACCGATCATCCTAGTTCTTATGTTCCATAGATGAGAGAAATCATATGATAATTGTCTTTCTCTGCTTGACTTATTTCACTTAGCATTATCTCCTCCAGTGCCATCCATGTTGCAGCAATTTTGAGAAATTCGTTCTTTCTGATAGCTGAGTAATATTCCATTGTATATATGGACCACAGCTTCTTAATCCAGTCATCTGTTGAAGGGCATCTCGGCTCCTTCCATGATTTGGCTATTGTGGACAATGCAGNATTTAGCTATTGTGGACAATGCTGCTATGAACATTGGGGTGCATATGGCCCTTCTCTTCACTATGTCTGTATCTTTGGGGTAAATACCCAGTAGTGCAATGGCTGGATCATAGGGTAGCTCAATTTTTAATTTTTAAGGGACCTCCACACTGTTTTCCAAAGTGTGTATAACGTTCTAAAAAGACTCACCTATGGTTAGCTTAATCCCACAACACAGGTCCAAGAATCCATAGCACATATCATTTGTTTGAAAAAATAACTGGTGTTGTCAAGGTAGGTCTTAATTGTACTGTGAAGAACATAACAAAACTATCACTGCTGGGTAGGATCCCAAACTCTGGTAGTCAAAATCAATCTACTGCTCCAGTCAGACTGGCATTTACAGAAAGAATCATGTTTAACCTACTTGCCCAGGCTGCTACTCAGAAAATAAAGGAAATTGCCAAGGGCTGCAGAGTCTCACTAGTGATCTGCAGACTTCACAGTGCTGTCAAATTTATAATCCCTAATCTTCACAACAGTCCTGTAACCTAAAACATACTTAGGAGATTACTCCAAATACATGGACGAGAACGGAGTCATAAACAGAAGGGAATTAAACTGAGTGCCTACTAGAAGGGCAGGTCCTTTATTCATGTACACTGAGTTCTTGCAATCACCCTAAGAGCTATCACAAGTTTGTATGATGATGAAAAAATAGTTTAGACAATTGTTAACTTTACCAAGGTCATGCACATAGTAAGTGGTAGGATGAAATAATAATCCTGGCAGATTCTGCATAGTATAATCAAGATCTGTCTTGGAGGATTGGTAGTTATGTTATCCAGTCCACACTTTCTTATTACACCATGGTGTAATATTTGATATACTGTAAAATGACTTGCTCAAGATCACTTACCCATCTGTCTTCTCTAACTATACATAGCTCCCTGAGTGAAGGGATTTTCTTAGTATTATCTTTATATCTCAGAACCCCCCCAAAAAATTTAGCAGGCTGTCAGTGATTATTAATGTTTCACAAACTGAATTAAAATTCAGCTTTGGTATGGGCTCTGACAACAAAGATCCTGGATTTAGACTACTTTAGCTATGATATATCACATTCAAAGACATATTTGGAGTTATGCAAAGGACGTGGAGTGATGCTTCCAGCCATGGTGTAATAATAGGAGCCAGATTTACCCTATTGTCTTAAGCAACAAGAAAACTGAACAAAACATTAAAAATCGCTTTCAGGTATTGGACAATAGGCAATGAAAGACTCTAATGCCTGAAATATAAGAAAAAAGTGAGGTGAGCCTTGTAATCAACTAGGCTTTTTGTTTGAAGGCATGTTTTGGACTGTGGAGAAGGGCAAAAATACCAAGCATAACTTAATCATGTTGCTAAATTGAGAAGATAGACATCAGAGTCCAGAGATTCTGAGGTAATGAGAGATAGTGTTTGAGAAGAAAGAACCTTGCAGAAAAAGAGCTTCAGAAATTTGCATAATGTTGATCTTGAGTCTTCACTGTCTCCAAATGTGTATATAAGGGTAAAACTCTAAGAGGTCCAAAAAAGAGCAACTAGGGAGAGCTGTGAGTTGAACAATTTCTAGAGATCACAGAGAGGTTAGGAATTATTCATGTTCCAAGAGTGAATAGTCTTCATTGATACTTTGAGTCATTCAGTAAATACTTCAGAAGGGCCAGGCCTTAGTAACAGGGCTAAGCTATCCCTATAGTAAAGCCACTCTATACCTTCGCTAAAATATCTTAAAAACAAACCTTCAAAAGAATCAAATGGAACTGCAAGTAATCTACTTCCAGACAAAACAAAACCTAAGTCTTTAAAGAAAAACAACAAAGTATACATGACAATGTTAAATCTACAATGTCTAGTAGTAAACCAAAAATTAAAGATATATCAAGAAACAGGGCTGTCTGGGTGGCTCAGTCAGCTAAGCATCTAACTTTGGCTCAGGTCATGATCTTGGGGTCCTAGGATCGAGCCCCTGCGTGGGGCTTCCTGCTCAGTGGAGAGTCTACTTGTTCCTCTGCCCCTCCCCTTGCTCATTCTCTCTCTCTCTCTCCAATAAATAAATAAAATCTTTTTAAAAAGCAACAGAGAAATGTAACCAATAACCAGAAGAAAAGTAAGTCATTAGAAACAAACATATAAATTGTAGATATCAAAGAAGTTAGTATACAAGAACATTAAAAAAGGCAATTATAACTATGTGAAGTACTTAAAGAAAAACAATCATAATGAGGAGAGAAATGGAAGACACATAAAAGAGAATCAAATGAAACTTATAGAGATGAAAAATACAGATCTGAAATGAAAATACACTGGATGGAATGAATCTCAGGTTAGTTATTGCAGAGGTAAAGATCAAGAAAACTGGAAGACAGGAGCCCCTGGGTGGCTCAGTTGGTTAAGCATCTGCCTTCGGCTCAGGTCACAACCCCAGGGTCCTGGGATCAAGTTCTACATTGGGCTCCCTGCTCAGCAGTGAGTCTACTTCTCCCTCTCCCTCTGTTGTTCTCTCTCTCTCTCTGTCAAACAAAATCTTTTTTTAAAGATTTTATTTATTTATTTGACAGAGAGAGAGAGGGAGAGAGAGAGCATAAGCAGGGGGAGCAGCAGGCAAAGGGAGAAGCAGACTCCCCACTGAACAGGAAGCCCCATGTGAGGCTCAATCTCAGGACCCTGGATTATGGTCTGAGCAGATGGCAGACACTGAACCAACTGAGCCATCCAGGCACCCCCAATTATAATATTGTTTGAAGACAGGCTGTGATAGGTCACAGATATTTATTGTAAATGCTAGAGCAACTCCTAAAAAGGCAAAATGATGAGGTCTGGCTAAGAAGTGAACAGTGAATATTGAATAGAATCCTTAAAAATACTCCAATTAATCCAAATGAAATAAGGAAAAGAGGTGGAATGGATACAGAGAATGGATGGAACAAATGGAAAACAAAGAGCAAGATGATAGACCTAAATCCAGCCAAATTCATAAATACATTATATTCAAATGGTCTAAACATTCCGGTTAAAAAGAGATTGCCAGACAATTTAAAAATCAAGGTTGAATGATATGCTGTCTACAAGAAATCCCCTTTAAATATAAAGGCACAAATAGTTGAAAATTTAAAAAAGATGGAAAAACATATACCATGCAGTCAGTAATCATTAGAAAGATGCAGAATTTATTATATTAATGTAAAACAGACTTTAGAAAAGAACATCAACATGGATTAAGAGGAATTTCAAAATGATCAAGGGATCACTGTATTGAGAAGTCAACAATCATAAAATTGTATGCAACTAAAATAGAACTTTGAAAGACATTAAGTAAAATCTGACAGAACTGAAAGAAAAATAAATCTCAATTACAATAGGAAACACCAACAGTCCTTTATCACCAACTAATAAACACTGAAAACTTCAAAACATTGTTGAAATAAATTACAGAAGATGTAAATAAATGAAGATACATACTATGTTCGTGTATTGGAAAGTTCAAAATTGTTAATCTATCAATTCTAAAATTTGCCTATAGATTAATTGCAGTCCCAATTGATAAACTGATTCTATAATTTATACAGCAATGAAAAAAAAACTGGACTAGCTACAACTATTTTGAAAAAGAAAAACAAGGTCAGAAACCTTAAACTACTTGATTTCAAGACTTTGTTTAAAACTAAAGTAATCAGATTGCTGGAAAGATGGTAGAGGATGAGGACCCTAAGCTCACTTTGTTGCACAGATACAACTATACCCACATCCCACAGATAATACCCACATCAGTGTAAATAACCCAGAAAAGAATGCAAAGACTGGCAGAACTAACTCTCCACAACTAAATGGAGAGAAGAGGCCATAACGAAGAGGGTAGGAAGGTCAGAGACACAGTAAAGAACTAAACAGACCTCAGGATGGTCCATAGGAGGGAAGAAATAATAAAGATTAGAGCAGAAATAAATGACATAGGGGCACCTGGGCAGCTCAGTAGGTTAAGTGTCTGACTTTTGATTTTGGCTCATGTCATGATCTCAGGGACCTGAGATCAAGTTCCGTGTGTCAGGCTCTGCACTGGACATGGAGCTTGCTTAGGATTCTCTCTCTCCTTCTCCGTCTCTGCCCCCTGAAAGAAAGAAGAAAGAAAAAGAAAGAAAGAAAGAAAGAAAGAAAGAAAGAAAGAAAGAGAAAAGAAAAGAAAGAAAGGAAAGAAAGAAAGAAATGATATAGAAACAAAAACAAACAAAAAACAATAGAATAGATCAATGAAACCAGGAGGTGGTTCTTTTGAAAAGATCAATAAAATTGATAAGCCTTTGGCCAAACTCATCAAAAAAAAAAAAAGAGAGAGAGAGGGAACACCCAAAATAAAATCAGAAATGAAAGAAGAGAAATAACAATTGTCACCACAGAAATACAAAGGATTGTAAGATAATATTATGAAAAAATATATGCCAACAAACTGGACAACCTAAAAGAAATGGATAAATTCCAAGAAACATATAACCTACCAAAAGAATCAGGAAGAAATAGAAAAATTTAACAGATGAATTACCAGCAAGGGGATTGAATCAATAATCAAAAAATTCCCAACAAACAAAAGTCTAGGACCCAGTGGCTTCACAGGTAAATTCTACCAAACGACTGGTAGAAGGAAGGGAAGAATGAAGGGGGGGTAAACAGAAGGGGGAATGAACCATGAGAGACTGTGGACTCTGGGAAAACAAACTGAGGGCTTCAGAGGGGAGGGGGGTGGGGGAAATGGGATAGGCTGGTGATGGGTAGTAAGGAGGGCACATATTGCATGGTGCACTGGGTGTTATACACAAATAATGAATCATGGAACACTACATCAAAAACTAAGGATATACTGTATGGTGACTAACATAACATAATAAAAATTATTATAAAAAATAATAAATAATAAATNATCATGGAACACTACATCAAAAACTAAGGATATACTCTATGGTGACTAACATAACATAATAAAAATTATTATAAAAAATAATAAATAATAAAAAATAAAAATAAAAAGAGGAATATACAGGGGTGCCTGGGTGGCTTGGTCAGTTAAGCATCTGCCTTTGGCTTAAGTCATGGTCTCAGAGTCCTGGGGTCAAGCCCCAGGAGTAGGGCTCCTGGCTCAGTGGGGAGTTGACTTCTCCCTCTCCCTCTGCCCCCCCCACTTGTGCTCTCTCTGTCTCTCTCTCAAATAAATAAGTAAATTAAAATCTTATAAAAAAAGGAGAGTTAATACCTAATACCTATTCTTTTCAAACTATTCCAAAAAATAGAAGAAAAACTTCCAAATGCATTTTGAGGCCAGCAATACCCTGAAACCAAAATGAGTTAAAGACACAACAAGAAAAAGGAGAACAATAGGCCAATATCTCTGATGAACATAGATGCAAAAATCCTCACAAAATACTAGTAAACTGAATCCAAAAATACATTACAAAATTAATCACTATGATCAAGTAGGATTTATTCCTGGGATGCAGGTGTGGTTCAACATTCACAAATCAATCAATATGATACATAACATCAATAAGAGAAAGGATGAAAACCATATGATCATTTCAGTCAATGCAGAGAAAACATCTGACAAAGTACAACAGCCATTCATGATAAAACCCTTAACAAAGTAGGCTTAGAAGGCACATACCTCAACATAATAAATGCAGTATATGAAACACCCACAGCAAACATCGTCCTCAATGGTGAAAAACTAAGAGCTTTCCCAGAAGGTCAGGAATAAGACAAGGATGTCCACTCTCGCCATTTTTACTCAACACAATACTGAAAGTCCTAGCCACAGCAATCAGACAACAAAAAGAAATAAAAGGCATCCAAATCACTAGGGAAGAAGTAAAACACTCACTATTTGCAGATCACATAATATTATATGTAGAAAATCCAAAAGACTCCACCAAAAAACTACCAGAACTTATAAATGAATTCAACAACACAAACAGAATTCAGGATACAAAATCAATGTATAGAAATCTATTGCATTCCTGTACACTAATAATAAAGCAGCAGGAAGTGAAATTAAGAAAACAATCTTATTTACAATTGCATCAAAAATAATAACGTTTTTAGGAATTAACTTAAGCAAGGAGGTGGAGGACTTGTACTTTGAAAACTATAAAACACTGAAAAAAGTCAAGACAACACAAAGAAATGGAAAGGCACTCCTTGCTCATGGATTAGAAGAAAAAACATTGTTAAAATGTCCATACTATCTGAAGTAATCTACACATTTATTGCAATCCCTATCAAAATACCACCAGCATTTCTCACAGAACTAGAATAAGCAATCCTAAAATCTGTATGGAACCACAAAAGACCCTAAATAGCCAAAGCAATCTTGGAAAAGCAAAGCTGGAGGCATCATAATTCCAGAATTCAAGTTATACTACAAAGCTGCAGTTATCAAAACAGTACTGGCACAAAAATAGACACATAGATTAATAGACAAGAAAAGAAAATCCAGAAATAAATCCACAATTATGTGGTGAATTAATCTTCGACAAGACAGTCTCTTCAACACATGGTGTTGGGAAAACTGAACAGCATCATGCAAAAGAATGAAACTGGACCATTTTCTAAAGGAATTTGCCAAAGGCCAGAAATGAAATGTAGACCTTTCCTACCTTCAAGCTACACCTTGTCCACTATACCACTACATATTGCTACTCCCACAGTTGACAGACATTACATTAGAGATTTTAATTTCTCAAAGTAACCAAGGGCCAATTTGAAATCTCTGAAAATAATGCACTAGGAAAAATGATGCTGTGAAATCCTTTAAGATTTCTTGCTAGAAAATAACAACTATAGGCTCTTACTAAGAAAATGATATCAAAATTAAAGAGTCCTTTCAATAAGCCAGTCTTGAATCGTTAAAGCATTAGACTGTTTAATTTGAATTTAGCTGTTGTGATGAATACAATAAATTAATATGTGAAATTAATCAATTTGTTTTTAATGAAAAAAAATGTAAATACAGAAGCTTTGGTGTGTCTATACATATGGGTGTCAGGGATAATGGTTTATGTTGAAAAACAGTATTCTGCAGGAATTTCTACTGCTGTTTATGTGATATTTAATTTGTTCTATTTAAATACAGAACTATGCTAGTCCTTCAAACAATCAGTCCACTACTGAGGTTCACAGCAGATTAAAACTGTAACCCTTTTTACTTAATAAAAGTTAAATCAATGATCTAAGTCTGTCCCCTCAATAGTTAATGGTATCAGAAGCACAGAGAATGCTTCATGCAATGGGCCAATTCAATGAAACTGAACTGACAAATATTCACTAAGTAACTTGGTATGTATCCAGCAGTCTGCCAGATGTTTTATATTTACCATCTTATTTTTTTACTAATAAAGTCCCAATTTTATAGATCATGATACTAATGATCAAGGCATTACATAATTTTAGTCAAGGGCACACAACTAATACATAGCAGAGTAGGAAAGTTTGAACTGAGAGCTGGTCACCTGAGCCAAGCAGGATAGGTACCAGGCCATCCTGAACACCCACGGAATCAGACTGAGATGTAGGAAGATACATCTGGATCTCTACAAATGAACATCTCCAGCACTGAGTATTGAGGTACGAAGTGGGGAGCC
>NC_048219.1:24583722-24593739 GCF_002007445.2 Ailuropoda melanoleuca
TGCTAAGTGAAATAAGTCAAGCAGAGAAAGACAATTATCATAGGGTTTCACTCATTTATGGAACATAAGAACTAGGAAGATCGGTAGGAGAAGAAAGGGATAAAGAGAGGGGGGTAAACTGAAGAGGGAATGAACCATGAGAGACTATGGACTCTGAGAAACAATCTGAGGGCTTCAGAGGGGAGGGGGGTGGGCGAATGGGATAGGCTGGNGGCTGGTGATGGGTAGTAAGGAGGGCACGTATTGCATGGTGCACTGGGTTATATGCAAGTAATGAATCATGGAACTTTACTTCAAAAACTAGGGATGTACTGTATGGTGACTAACATAACATAATAAATATATTATTATTAGAAAAAAAGAGAACGTTTGACCTGAGATCTGCCTAAATCTTAACTCCATCTTATTATCATGACACTATGCCATCTTTGATGTTAACTATATGGTAGAGACTCAGTGATACTGCGTGATAAATGCAATGAGAGTACTATATATAATATGATGTTGAAACACAGAGGTGGAGGATGCTGGTGTGGGAACACCAGCACAACTCCCTAAAGGGGATGACATTTAAATAGTCTGCATAATCACTGCTTTCAGAAGGATGTGATTATATTGCCATCTTCTACAATAGAGACTGTGATCCTCATTTTGTCTAAAGTGACTGATACTCAGGTTAATGGTTATGATTTCATACTCATACTCATGATCTGCTAATGAATTAAGAACTAAATTCCAGATTCTTCATCTTAAGGCCAGTGGAGTGAGAACTCTCTAAAGCCCACAGAGTAGCCGTATAAGAAGTGATGTGCTAAATGCTTAGTGAGTGGGTGGGAAGACGATGTTAGAATCAGCATTTTCAGGGCACTTGATAATAAGAGAATCACACAGAATCTTGAAACTTCAGAAAAAGATCATCCAGTATCTTGGACATTTATATCAACACCAACAAAACAATTTATGCTATTTTTGGACAATTTGAAAGTAATAATAACTCTAAAAAAGAGATTGTATTCTAATTCCTACAGGTGAGGGAGGGGAGTTTGAGGCTGCCTGAAAGAAATGGCATTTGAGCAGTCTTGAACAAAGAGAAATATTTACATATATGAAGAAAGGGAGTTAGGGCTTCTGGGCAAAGTAAAGATCTTGCTTAAAAGGTTGGAAGCATAAAAATGAAAAGTTTTGGGACTAGAAAACAATCCAGAGTAGAAACAGCTTAGGTTGTATGGGAAAGAGAGTGTGGGAGGAAGAAACTTACACTAACATACCAGAGCCAGATCTTGGAAAGTCTTGAATTCAGGCTAGGCTTTCATAGCTTTCTCTGCCTGGTGGGTGAACAAAGTCCAAAGGAAGAATACTGCAGACAGAAACTTTGAGGAGTTGGCAGAGGGAAAAGAACCGGAGAAGAAACAGTTGGAGACAGACTTTGAAAAAGCTAATGCAGAAAAGTGTGTTAAGAGGTATGAGTGGTCAGTGCACCAAAAGTCCCAATTCTCTTCCAAAAACCCCTGGCCTCCTTTGCCCTCCCTCCACTACCATGATACTTAAACAGAGTAATCCACATTTACTACTGCCACTTCTTTGAAGCTTCTTTATTCCTGAACACATTTCAGTCTGACTTCTTTTCCTATTGTGTCACTGAAATGGCTCCAAAAACATCACCTGGGATCTCCTGGTTGTCAAAAACAATGGCTGTGTTCATCCTACCTGTCTGGCTTGGCCTGTGGCACTGTTGACCAAATTCCTATCTCTAACTGAAGTCTCCCTTTCTATCCCCAGATGTATATAGCCAATTGCTTCCTTAACATTTCCAGTTGTAGTCTAATGAACACCTCAAATTTAATATGCCCCAACTGTGCTTCTGATTTACCTCCACGAATCTACTCCATCTCAGTTGATGGCAATTCCATTCTTCTAGTGCTCAGAGCAAAAAATCCTAAATCATCCTTGACTCCTATCATTTACTACACATCCAATTCTTTAAGAAATACTACTGGGTTTACTTTTTAAAATACCCATAAACAATCCACTGCTAGTACTCTGGTTCAAGTCACCACCATTTCTTGTCTAGGTTATAGAAATAGCTTCATAATTGGTTTCTTTACTTGTAGCCCTACTAATAGCCCTATATAGCCTATTACCAACATAGCAACCAGAGTATATGGCCAAATGGAAAGGCTTCCAAAATATAATCAAGCAAGCTAGACCAGAGAAGGTAATTTCCAGGGAGGAAATGGCCATCTGCACCGGATAAAAGAAGGATGGAGCTCAGGAACAGCCATATTTGTTGGTTTGCCGTCTATAGAAACACTTTTTAACTGCAGTAATTCATGCAAATCTGACAACCATTTTGGGGTCTAGGAGTTATCATTTCCATTTATAGATGAGCAAACTGAGTCTCAAAGAGGTGAAGTGACATCATTCATTCATTCACCCATTCTCTTACATTTATTATGAGCCTACTGTGTGCCAGGCTCTAAAACTTAGCCAGAACTCAGCCTGTCCTCATAGAGCAGGACCTTCAAGTCAAAGGAACTCTTCCTCTCCATGCAGCTGCACAGATGATATCCAATAAGGACCTTTTCCAATTTTTTATAAGTGAAAAACATGTGAGGGAATCGCACATATTTACAGTTGGACAGCAATTATAGCACTTTATGCACAATAATTGGCACTTGATAAATGTGTTAAATGAATAGATGGGTGGATGAATGTAAGGGTAACAATGGTGCTGCTCTTCCTATCTCATGGGACTCTTATAAGGGCCGAATGAGACTGTGGTAAAAGAGTCTTGGCAAGGGACTGGTTTAACATTCTTTTTTTATCGTTTTTTGCTTCAAATACTATTTAGAAATAGGCAATGATGGATCAGGCTGGTTTAGATCCACCTTTCTACAGAGCAAAGATACTTGGTTACAAGTTATGACCCTGTCTGTTTTTTTACTGATTTTTCCATAAGGTATAAGCACCTACATTTCTTATCTCCACATATGATCAAATCCATGAACAAAACAGGGGATCAATATCTCTTTCTTTTTTTTCCCAATATCTGTTTCTTGAATAAACTTACGAATTCCAATTTTTTAGATTAGAAAGTTGAAGCTCAGAATGCTAAGTGAATAGCATAAATTCACCCAGTTCTCAAGTGGCAGAACTAAAATTTGCACTCAGGCCTTCTGATTCTAAGGCTAACTCTTTTATAATATTCTACTTTTTTGATTGAATGTTTGACCTCACAAGCTACTTAGACAATAAACCAATACCAGGGAGAACTTTATAATTGATACGACACTTTCTTATTCACTTTCTCTTTGATTCTCACAACACCACCATAAGCACAAATTATAGATGAGGAAACCGAGGCCTGGAGTGCCCAGATGTGGAGGAGAGCCCAGGTGTGGAGCATTGCCCAGTATCACAAAGCTAGCAAATCCACAAGCCAGGCTCTTCTCCAGGCCAAACATCTTTGGCTTCTTCATGTTTCCATGCCCTTTTTCTCTCAAGCTGACATGTCCCAGGAAAGCAACATGATCATCTTAAAGTGGGGCAACCACAACTGTACTCATTGCACCAGGGCAGTCCAGCACAGAAGAACATGGCCCTTCAACTTGCACAGATTTCCAAAAGGAGATATCCTGTCATCTAAAAAAGCTGTCAAGGCTTCAGGGAAATGATTGGTGAGGAACCAAGCCAGCTGGCAAAGTATTTGACAAAACCGAACTGTTGGTGATTCTTAAGTTACAGGAGACAGGAACTTCTTGGATATGCCTATCAACCTGCATGCAGTGTAATCAAAATAGAATCTGCACGTGCTGTTAGGGTGATATGACATGCATCCAGATCTCTTTTTCCCCCTTTTCTTTTATTTTTAGACTTAAAGTTTAGTCTTCTTTCTTTGGCAGTTTTTGGAGCCATGTGACTGGCACAACTCTGACAAATGCTATAAATGCAATGGGATTGTGCCTAAGGGAAAATTGCCATCATGTAAAACTAGGACTAAATATTTGTACTCTTTCTTGGGGCTTTTAAAGGTGGGTGTCATTTCTGAGAGTTAAGAGACTGCTTTAACTACTGAGATATAAAATCAAGGGAGAAATACAACTTTAATGGAGTTTATATTTAAACACAACAGGAATGCATACTAACATTTACTGCTATTAAAAAAGGGAAGGTATTATTAATTTTGCTACACTTCCATTCAGTTATAACATTGGGAAAGTCAATAAATTTCATTTATTCTTAAGTATAAAGACCATCCTATGATGAAATTAAATGAATTGCAGACCGAGAAGTAACACGTTTAATTCATTTATTCTTTTATTTATTTATTAATTCAACAAATATTTATTGAGCATGAACTCTGGAACCAAAGTCAAGGTATACATTAGTTATCTGCCATTTAATAGTCCTATGCTATTATTTCTAACCATTATTATTTTTATTATCACCACATACCAGATACTTCTCTAGATACTTGGGAGACAAATAATAAGAGTAAAGGTCTGCACTCTTGTGGAGCTTGAATTTAAGTTGTTTCTGTTTCCTGTTTTGCTGTCAGACTATCAGCTGTTGCTCCTGTGGCTGTTAATGTTCTTGCTATGGCAGTCTTTATCTTTTCTGTTCTCCTTCTTTTATTTTACTGTGGACTGTGAAGCCAGCCAATAAAGCTAATTAGAAATATGTCTAAAGCAAGTATCAACAATCATTCAATGAGAATCTAAGAATGCTCTGGAGGACCTAAGAGAAGAAGACATGGGGTTTATCATTGCACGAGCTGAGATGACAAGACAGAGGTACATAACAATATGGTAATAATATGAGAGTTTCTTGAGCTCAAAATAGAATGTCCCGGAGCTTACACCTCATGTCAAAATCCTGCCTTGTTTTAAGGTGAACTGTTATTTCACTTAAACAAAATTTTAGTAATCCACTATGTACTAGGCCTCCTACCAGATGTTGGGGGCTAAAAAGAATAAAATAATGTTGCTATTCTCAAGAAGTTCATCAAAGAAAGATATATAAACAACTATAGTACAAGTCAGATTATGATAATGCAATAAAAGCTGATATTCTAGTCAGTGATTTAGAAAACTGATTTGAATAAGAAAACTATAACAGATAAGCTTAGATGGTAATAAATACTGTGAATAGAACATGAAACTGGTTTAATAGTGATCCTAGTATTTGGGGTTAGGCTACTTTCAACTGGGCAGTCAGGGAAGACCTACATAAAAGAGCTGGCATTTGAACTGAGGAAAACATCAATAAAGTCACTTGAAGATCAGGGTAAGAGTGTTCTAGGTAAAGAGGCTATGTACTGTATGGTGATTAACATAATATAATAAAATAAAATTAAAAAAAAAAAGAGGCTATGCGAGGCATCTCGTGTTTGCTTCTCTAAACTTACTCTCACCCTTCTCAGCTTGGAAGGTTGACCTGTATGTATTGAGTTGAGCCTTATGGAGTTATAGATTTTGGCAGTTGGTTCAACCCACCAAATAAAAAGGGCTACCTTGCATTTTAGCTTTCAGGTTGGGTTTAGACAAGGGAGCTCCAGAAACATAAGGGGAAGAGAGAGGAAAGAATTGTTTGATTGTTTACTTCCTATGGAGTCACCTTAAATTAATTGTGTCCCTCAATGTATATTTCCCAGCTCCCGTCAGGTGACCCTCCCAACAGAATCCTCTTATTTTATGGTCTGATAACCATTTTCTACCTTTGTTTCTTCAGGCTTGGGTGGTAACAGCCCCAATATTATGAGTCCTAGTTACTGCCTTATAACTTGTGTTTTCCCCACATCCTGCCAACACCCTTGTATATTGTTCCTTTATTAAATTCTCTTCAAATTCCTGCCAGGATCCTGACAGAGGAGATAAGCTTGGAATATCTGAGAAGTTGAAGAGCCTAGCATGGCTGTAGCTTAATGAGAAATGAAAAGGAAGAGACGATGAAGCTGGAGAGACAGGTAGAGATTAAATTATGCAGGAATTTACGGACTCTGATAAGGAGTTTGAACGTTACTTTAACTGTAATGAGAAGCCACTGGAAGTAGAGGAAGAAGGAATAACTAAATCTGCAGTAATTCAAAGTAAGAACCTCAAGAAAGAGGTGAACTTTAATGGTTGGACATAATACTGGTTGAGAGAAAAGAAGGTATGAACATTTCAGGCATGGGACTTAGTAGTTACAGGAAAGGGACTAGAAGGAAACTAGGGTAGGGATTCACGTGGAAGTTCTTTTAGAAACCGAACATGATGACTATAAAAATGGAAGATTCTAATGATTTGAGGGCTACAGAACCCTATAAAGGCTTAATTTTCTGCTGGTTATATACTCTGGAAATTTGGTATCTTAAAAGATAAAAACAGAATAAAATGTATTATTTAACTACAGTTTTTTATCAAGCTTAGTAAACATCAACAATTGTACGTCATTGCTTTTCTCTGAAGCTTTCTTCATTTGGCCTAATCTTCCCCTCAAAACAGTCTTATTCAGATCTCCCCTATTCAGTAACATTCAGTCATTCATGCCTACAAGTCAAGAGCAAAACAAAACTGTGCATGGCATTCAATTCTTTCTGGCCAAAATTTTTCAATGATCCTAAACCCACCTCCTCTTCCCTAGTTGGAAAGGGTTTCTCATTCTCAAACACAGGCCATATTTAGTCCCATATGCAAGCATTTTCTTTTTCTCTTGTCTCACTGTCTACTTTCTCCAAAACTCAATGTATAGAGAAGAATGCAGATTTTGGACTAATGGATGCTTGGGTTATAATCCTGGCTCTGCCACTCACTAGTTAGTGACTTTTGGTAAGTTGTTACAACTCTTTGAGCCTTAGTTTCTTCATCTATAAAATGAAACAATAATACTTGCCTTCACGGGGATACTGAGACAATGATTTAGGTGTAAGTAAAGAATCTAACATAACACTTGGCACATAAATGCTCAATAAATATAGTGTTTTTCTTTTATTTTCTCCCATCTCTATGCCATAAAATATCATACTAAATAACATCTTGGGAAAGTTATCATTACACTTTTTACTGCACATGCTAGTTATATTATCTGAGGGATATTAAAATGTCTATTGAGAATGTAAGTGTAGTATAATAATAAAAAGATAATATAAATAATTATAACAATTTTTTATAACTCAAAAATTATTTTATAACCATTTTTTCATTTTCTTCTCAACTTTATAAGATGGGCAGGTCAGATATTATGACCATTTCATAGGTGATGAAACAGGCTTGAAGATATGAAACTTGAAATTGGCCTAACCTACAGGGAATGGAAAAAGAAGCAGAACCCAGGTCTTCCAGTTCCTTTATAAGGGATCATTCCATTCCTAAAAGACAAGGATATGCATTAACTGGGTAAGTCCCTTCCCTCCTGAGAACTTCTGTTGCCTTAAGGACAAGCCATCAAAATGGTCCCTGATATAACCCTTTCCTACCTCCAGCCTTATCTCTCATCATGACTATTCATTAGTTTTAAAAGAAGCCATACTGAATTTATGTCTTTTTGTTCCTGGAATATTTCAAACTGTTACTTCCGGGCACATGCTGCTGCCTTTACCTGGAATGCCTTTCCTGCTCCTGAATACCTAAGTAACACCTCTTCCTGGATCTTTGAAGTCTCAACCAAATCTTGTTATAGCTACGAGGGCTTTCTTGATATACTATCTAAAAGAGGCTCCTTCATCTTCACACTATAACATGCAACTATGTCTTGAATTTGGTGCAATTGTATCTTCTCTGTATCAATTGTATTTGGTACAGTTATGTCTATCTCTGTCATCACTGTGAGCTTCATGAGGTCAAGAAATATGTCAATCTTTTTAATATTCTCAGTGCTCAGACAGGGCTTGGCATGCAGCAGATGCTTAAGGAATACTTAATAACATGACGCATGAACTAAGTTTCATAGGGTATCCTTAGGTCTGACCCAGAAGCCTTACACGTAAAAGGGAAACAGTAACAGGAAGAAGTCAGTTCTAACCGTCTACATACATTAAAGCATGGGGAGCAAAATGGAAACACAAAAACAAAATGTAGAAGTCAGCAATTACTGGAATTACTGTTCTTTGGGACCCAACCCTGAACATGTCATTTTCTCAGCAGCAACTCTCTAACCATTTTATCTCCATATGCCCTTTGCCAACCCAGACTGAGATAGTTCTCTTGTTTGAAATAGCTTTAACCCTACTGAAAATGGTTCTGCCTGTGAAAAACCTAGGTCATCCATGGTGAAATGCATTTTAGCAAGCCCATACACAGATTTAAACAGAGATTGGGTCTCACAATTTCTCTGAGTCTTGGTTTTTCTATCTGTAAGTTACAGATTATATCTTTTTTTAGCCTTTCCACTGGGAAGACTGATCATGACATAAGGCAATGGTATGAAAATGTTCTGAATACTGTCAACCTGCCTTATCCTGGAATCCATGAAGCCTGGGAAAAAGTTTGAGCCAATGTACTGCTGAGTAATGATGACTCTCAGTGGACACCAGAGCTTGCTAGAACTCTGCAAAAGACAGAGGGAAATGGTTTGATGGGCTATGTTAGAGGGCTCTGGAGGCAGGGGCCTTTGGATGCTCCAGTGAGCCCATTATTAGAAACCTCATGCAGGATTAATATGAGGTAAGGAGTAGGGCTTACTCTTTGGTATTCCAGCACCATAGACAAAATAGACATAATCATTTCTAGAAGGGAGGGAGGGAGGGCAGGAGGATAGAAAGAAGGGAGGAAGACACAGAAGAAGGGAGGGAGAGCAGAGAGGAGGAGTCAGTCATTTTAGATCTAAAGGCTTGCCTTTAAAAGTAGCCTGAATCTAGCATTGGGTTTAATGAGCATTAAGCCCTTACCATCTCTCATTTATATCTCATGCTCAAAAGCCCAGCTAACTTCACTGCAATTCCATTCAGTTTATCTCACCTACATGTACCTGCTGATCCCTCGCACCTACGATGGGTGTTAGAGACCCTGATGTGAGTGCGATACAGTCCTTAACCTCTAGGACTAAGCTGAGACAGACCTAGAAAAAGACAATGACAACTCAATGATAAATACTGTGAGAAAGTTCAAGAGGAAGAGGCATACGGAGCATGGACTGATTAATTACTTGCAGAGTCTTGGAAGACTTCACAGAGGAGAAGGCACTTAGGTTAGGCCCTGAAGGAAGAGTCAGAGCTTTCACAGGCAGAGTAACAGAAAGATAGGATTCTAGGCTGAGATCACATTGAGAGCAAAGGCAGTGGGGTTGGTAGTGATGGTGATGACAGAGCCAGACACTTTTCTCTGGGACTTCCCAGAGAGAGCATCTGATGGCTGAACAGAAGGTGTGGGAGAAGGGTGGTTGGAGCTAAGCCAAAAAAGACAGAATGGGGTCAGTCCAGCCTCATCTAGGAGTAGGCAGAAATGGTATTCCAGGTAAGGGAAACAATGGTAGCAAAGGCAAAAGGAAATCTGGGGCTTGGCTGGAGGAAGGATTCTTTTAGAAAGTTATAGTCTGAAAAGGGTTGTTTCAGAAAGCCATGAGTATAGTTAGAAGGTATGGGGATCAAGGTAATATTGGCCTCATAGAATGAGTTTGGTAGCTTTCCTTTCTGTTTCTATTTTTTGAAATAGCTTTAGGAGAATAGGTATTATTTCTTCTTTGAATGTTTGGTAGAATTCCCCAGGAAAACCGTCTGGGCCTGGAGTTTTATTATTTGGAAGGTTGTTTATCACTGACTCAATTTCTTCATAGTTAATTGGCCTATTTAAGAAATCTATTTCTTCCTGTTTCAGTCTTGGTAGTTTATAGGTTTCCAGGAAGGCCTCCATCTCTTCCAGATTGTTTAGTTTTTTGGCATATAGCTGTTGATAAAAGTTTCTAATAATCCTTGCAATTTCNAATACTTCCAATTTCATTGGTGTTAGTTGTGACCTCTCCTTTTTCATTCATAATTTTATTAATTTGGGTCCTTTCTCTATTCTTTTGGATAAGTCTTGCCAGTGGTCTGTCAATTTTATT
>NC_048219.1:24593809-24595362 GCF_002007445.2 Ailuropoda melanoleuca
ATTTCTGCTCTAATCTTGGTCAACTCCTTCCTTGTCAGTGGATTAGGCCTGTTTCTCTGTTGCTGTTCCAGCTTCTTGACGTGAGAATATAAAAACTGCATTTCAGATTTTTCTATTCTTTTGAGTGAGGCTTGGATGGCTATGTATTTTCCCCTTAGGACTGCCTTTGCAGTATCCCATAGGTTTTGGACCGTTGTGTATTCATTCTCGTTGGTCTCCATAAATTGTTTAATTTGTTTTTTGATTTCCTGGTTTATCGAGTCATTCTTGAGCAGGATGGTTCTTAGCCTCCAAGTGTTTGAGTTTCTTCCAGGTTTTTCCTTGTGGTTGAGTTCCAATTTCAGAGCGTTGTGGTCTGAGAATATGCAGGGGATAATTTCAATCTTTTGGTATTGGCTGAGACCTGTTTTGTGTCCCAGAGCATGATCTATTCTTGAGAATGTTCCATGGGCATTTGAATAGAATGAGTATTCTTTGGTTCTGGGGTGTAGTGTTCTATATATATCTATGAGGTCCAACTCGTCGAGTATGGCATTCAAAGCCTTTGATTCTTTGCTTAGTTTTTGCCAGGGTGTTCTGTCNCCATAGGTTTTGGACCATTGAATTTTCATTCTCGTTGGTCTCCATAAATTGTTTAAGTTGATTTTTGATTTCCTGGTTTATCGAATCATTCTTGAGCAGGATGGTTCTTAGCCTCCAAGTGTTTGAGTTTCTTCCANCCTTGTAATTGAGTTCCAATTTCAAAGCATTGTGGTCTGAGAATATGCAGGGAATAATTTCAGTCTTTTGGTGTCGGTTGAGACCTGTTTTGTGACCCAGAAGATGGTCTATTCTAAAGAATGTGCATGGGCATTAGAATAGAATGAGTATTCTTTGGTTCTGGGGTGTAGTGTTCTATATATATCTATGAGGTCCAACTCGTCGAGTATGGCATTCAAAGCCTTTGATTCTTTGCTTAGTTTTTGNTAGTATGGCATTCAAAGCTCTTGTTTCTTTGTTGATTTTCTGCTTAGGTAATCTATCTATTGCTGATAGTGGAGTGTTGAGGTATCCTTCAGAGTGTAGGGATAGAGGGTACATTCCTCAATCTCATAAAAACCTCTATGAAAAGCCTGCAGCAAAAATCATTCTCAATGGGGTAAAGCTGGAAGCCTTTCCCTTAAGATCAGGAACATGACAAGGATGCCCACTCTCTCCATGATTATTCAATACAGTACTAGAAGTCCTTGCAACAACAATCAGACAACAAAAAGGGATTAAAGGTATCCAAATCGGCAAAGAAGAAGTCAAACTGTCTCTCTTTGCAGATGACATGATACTCTATATGGAAAACCCAAAGGAATCCACTCCCAAACTATTAGAAGTTATAGAACAATTCAGTAAGGTGGCAGGANATGGGATACAAATCAATGCTCAGAAATCAGTTGCATTTCTATACACAAACAATGAGAGTGAAGAAAGCGAAATTAGGGAATCCATCCTATTTACAATAGCACCAAAAATCATACGTTATCTCGGAATTAACTTAACCAGAGACGTAAAGGATCTATGTT
>NC_048219.1:24595462-24595687 GCF_002007445.2 Ailuropoda melanoleuca
GGGAAATTCAAATCAAAACCACACTGAGATACCACCTTATGCCAGTTAGAATAGCAAAAATTGACAAGGCAGGAAACAAGTGTTGGAGAGGATGTGGAGAAAGGGGATTCCTCCTAGATTGTTGGAGGGAATGCAAGTTGGTACAACCACTCTGGAAAACAGTGTGGAGGTCCCTTAAAAAGTTAAAAATTGAGCTACCCTATGACCCAGCCATTGCAATACTGG
>NC_048219.1:24595739-24690860 GCF_002007445.2 Ailuropoda melanoleuca
GTAGTGAAGAGAAGGGCCATATGCACCCCAATGTTCATAGCAGCATTGTCCACAATAGCTAAATCGTGGAAGGAGCCGAGATGCCCTTCAACAGATGACTGGATTAAGAAGTTGTGGTCCATATATACAATGGAATATTACTCAGCTATTAAAAAGAACGAGTTCTCAACATTTGCTCCATCATGGACGGCACTGGAGGAGATAATGCTAAGTGAAATAAGTCAATCAGAGAAAGACAATTATCATATGGTTTCTCTCATCTATGGAACATAAGAACTAGGAAGATCGGTAGGAGAAGAAAGGGATAAAGAAAGGGGGTAATCAGAAGGGGGAATGAAGCATTAGAGACTATGGACTCTGAGAAACAATCTGAGGGCTTCAGAGGGGAGGGCGGTGGGGGAATGGGATTGGCTGGTGATGGGTAGTAAGGAGGGCACATATTGCATGGTGCACTGGGTGTTATACGCAACTAATGAATCATCGAACCTTTCATCAGAATCCAGGGATGTACTGTATGGTGACTAACATAATATAATAAAAAAATATTATTATAAAAAAAAAGGTTAAAAAAAAGAAGGTAAGCGCAGGAAAGAATAATCTCTAAATATCTGAGACATCATCTGCCGTCGTCTTCTTCTTCTTTGTTTTCTTCTTCTTTTTTTAACTTTTGTTTGTCTTAGATCACTTTCTCCCTACCACCCCTGCCACCCCACTCCATGCCTCTGCTACATAAGTTGCAGATCATAAATAACATTGCCTGGTTGTGAATCATATATCTACTATTTATCAGTTTTTGAACTTGGAAATTTTTCTAACTTTTCTCAGTGTTAGTTTCTACATCCACCAATGGGTATAATAATAGTATTCACAAGATTATGGTGTGCTTTAGTAATAATAGTAAATGTCTATTGAATATTTATTATGTGTCATGCCTTGTTCTGATCATTTTTCATATATTAACTCATTTATTCCCTAAATACTGTTATGCTGTAGGTAGTATTTGTGTCCTATTTTATAGATGAAAAAGGCAAAGTCCAGAAAGGTTAAGGATTTGGCCTCAGGTCACACATAAGCAGAAGATTCAGGATTTGAATGCATGCATTTTGACTGTAGAGCCTATGCTCCTAACCATAGTGAGGGAATTCATCTGTGTACGTGCCCAGCATTGTGAGGGATCACAAAACTACCTGTTTGTTGTTATGCCAGCTCTTTCAATGTAAATAAATGGACGAGTTTGTGATTAATGAGTGACCGAATAAACAAGTGAATGAAAGTTTGTTGAAAGGAGAAGCACATGGCTGACAGAAGAACCTCACCTCAGATGGCTGGTCAGGAGGGTGAGGAATTGGTGGGATGGTGGTGGTAAGGGTACCACTTCATCAGATAAACCTGGTATGTGGGCAACATCACTGTAAACTTAGGAATAGAACACTGAGAAGTGCCCCCAGAGCCCTTCGAGAGAGCACAATGGGGCCTGAGTGGCCACACTAGGCTCCCTAAGTGGCCCTATGATTGGGCTCTAGAAGGCAGTCTTTGCCATTCTTCCACCTTGTCCATCATCATTAAAGGCAACCTAAAATTCTGATTACAATGGCACAACCAGATGGCAATGTGCAGCTGAGGAGCCCAGAACTTCAGAGCCAGAAGAAAGTGGACTGGGGTTGGAAGAAGTCACAACTAATTAGCTTTAGCAGGCTCAGAGCCCTAAAGACAATACGAAACTCATTCTTTGGACCTGACAGAGGAGTAGCAAAGGCAAGAGAACAGCTTCAGTGAGGGAAGGGACATAAGAGGTGGAGGAGGAGATGAGCTTTTCTGTCCACAAATATCTGAGACTTTAAATGACTTTCCTCAAGTCATACAAGTAGAAGTAGAAAGGAAGGATTCTAACCCACAGCTCTATGACTCAAAAGCCTATGCTGTTTCTCTTATACCACACTGCTCTCTGCTCACACAGGAGGGGATTCTAAGATGTGTTCGCTCCTCCCAAAGAAGGGTACCTGTGTGGCTCAGTTCATTNACTCCTCCGCCATCTTAACCTCCTGCAAGCGACCAACTCTTGATTTCAGCTCATATCATGGTCTCAGGGTTCTGAGATTGAGCCCTATGTTGGCCTCCCATGGAGCCTGCTTAGGATTCTCGCTCTCTCCCCTTCTGCCCCTCACCCCCCCAAAAAAAACCCTCTCTCCCCCAAAAAAAAAAAAAGACGTATATGCTCAATTTGATGTTGCTGCTAAATGTCAGTTTGAGAAAGAGAACAGGTTAGCAAGTTGCCACTAGATCTCATCCATTCCCAATTCACTATCCTCATCCCCATTTCATACATTAGAAAACCCAGGCCCAGAGAGAAGCAGTAACCTGACCACGGTCACACAGTGGCTAGCATCCAGGTCTCTGAATTTCCACAGCACCTCAATAGAGAGGAAAAGTTGCTCCCCAGCAGGTTTCCAGTGAAAACTGTACTTTCAAGGCCAGCCAGTAGCTTAAAGGTCATTTGCTAGGAGACTTCACATGCTTGTTTACTTACAGAAAGGGAGAAAACCTAATTTTAGCCCACCAAGGAATGAAATGCTGATGTACAAATCCAATTAGGAAAAAAAAAAAACCCAGTGGCATACTTGCAAAGAGTAAAGAGCCTACAGGCTTGAAGAAGGGGTAGAGGTTCAGGCAGAGACAAGAGAAGAGTGACAAAGCACCCTGGCCAGGTCTTAGGCTGGGAGGGAGAAGTCTTAAGTCCTGCAGGCCCTCTATGTGCCACTCGGACACTGTGTCCCAAGCAAGACTCTCTCTCTATCTTTATCTCAGAGGGCTCACAACTCGAATTAGAAAAGGCAGTATGATGAAATGCCAAGAACCTGAGTTACAAAATTATGTGGGCCTGGCTTTGTGTCATTCATCAGCTGAATGACCTTGAGTAAATCACCTCACTTCTCTGAGTCTTGGTTTCTTCCTATCTTCAAATGGAGATAATACCTACTTTGTAGCATTATAGTAAAATTAAAGGTAACATATGCATAAAGCACCTAGCATGGTTCCTGGAATATAGCAGGCATTCAATAATCTTTAACTATTACACCTTACTATTGTTAGCATTGCTATTGTTACTATTATTATCTGTCCCCTGTGAAGTGAGGAGCATGTCATGGGGTGTTTACATAGTGGTTTCCATGATTTAGCTATTTTCTGTTAAAGCACTATGGCCTTTCAGGGCAGTGGAAATTACATATGTTTCTCTGAAGTTAATACTTTGTTCCCACTCAACACACAACCTGCCTATTGTGAATATACTTCTGAGGGGGAGGTAGGAGTCATTTTTTGGAACCTGTCACTGAGTGAGAACTGAAACTTCTGGGCCAGTGTCAGTAATGCCTTCTGATCCTACTAAATAGACCCCTGTCTCTGGTCCTACACTTTGTACATCTTTTTGAAAACTGTCTATGTACCACTCACCTCTGGCCTTGTGAGTCATGTGTGTGAGCCCAGGCACTGGCTCTTGCTTATCCATGTTCCAACCATGGTACTGTCTCTGATGTTACAGCAACTTAAGACAGCATGGGTGGTAGTAGGCATCCCTATCCCTGTGTACCCCTGTGTATCCCTGTGTCTGCTCCTGAACAGCAGTGCTAGGATATTCTCTAGAAGTGTCTGTACTTATGCCTATCTTTTCTGGAGTCTTTTAAAGTAGTTGCTATGTATCTCTGACAAATCCTGATTGTCATTAATCAATATGTGAATGTTGTGCTCTCCTGGGTCTAGCTTAAGGTGTGCCATATGAGAACAAGCTTCCATTATGCAAATGGAACTGTTCTCTCTCAGCATATGGGTCCCTTGCTAATTCTCCCTGCTGATGGTGGCGTGTGGAAGACAGTTAACACTGAGCAGTCAACATCAAAAGAGAACACAGTCTGAGGATACAATGATTACGGAATAAAGCTAAAGAGTTCAAGAAAAGACATGATTGGTAGATATGTTGATCTATGTTTATTCTCTACAATCCTCGATGGCATATTAGACATGACCAGAACATAAGTGTATCATTTATATTTACGTATTTGCAGTGAGTCCTACATTTCTGTTCAGCATCAACAAAGCATCACAAAAACCTTTGAGAGAGTCATTAGAAACCAATATTTGTGGGAGGCAATGACAAAGATTCTTTCCTTATCCAAATTCTACTCAGGCTCCTTTGCACTCCCTTGTCAATTAGCCCCTGACTTTTGGGCTTCCATATTTGTCTCTACATTATCCAATTTTAGCCAGAATCCTCCATCCTAGATATCTGATCAGGTTCTTCATCCTCCATCATCCTGCAGATGATGTCTGATCACCCTGGCCTTCCTTCAGCAGGAATCCTATTTGGTTGGTTTAGCCAGAATCCCCCCTTTACCCTGATGTTTCCTCTTAGTAATTTGTAATCTTCCATCCAGTGACTACCACCTTCCCTCACACCTTGGTTATAAATTCTCGCTTTTCCTTGTTGTATTTGGAGTTGAACTTGATCTCTCTCCCTTATTTACAAAACCCCATTGTAGTAGCCTCCCTGAATAAAGTCAGCCATACTGCTCCTTAACAAGTGTCATAAATAATTTTTTCTTTAACACACCAGGAATGATGAAGTGCCAGGAGTAATGATATAACCAGCATTAAATAAATGGTATTAGGAAACTGCAGAGGCGAGAAGATCTATATTGCTTTAATACAAACATGTTACAAAGAGCTATATATCATGAGTAATATCAGTATTGCTACCTTTTCTTCTCCAGACAGGAAATATGAAATTAGCCAGCAACCATGCATTTGGAAATAAAGAATACGACAAGGTGGTGCCTGGACACTTCACATGCACTGACTGACCAATAACTAAACACATTTCTCCTCTACCCATTGTTCTAAATCATCTAAATTCACGGATCTCACAAAGGTCCATGAATTTTGTAATATGATTTTTAATAAAATTGTTATATAGACAGGGGCCCCACAAAAAATATATATACTTGGGGCCTTGCACACCTTTGGAATGGCTAGCTAGTGACTTAACCATGGGCTCCTGTTACCAGAGAAATGATCAAGGAAAACATCTGAGGAGCACTATCATATATTATATAACATAGTGATTTGAAAGAGCACATGTACCCCACTGTTTATAACAGCAATGTCCACCATCTAGTTCCATCCACGTCATTGCAAATGGCAAGATTTCATTCTTTTTTATAGCTGAGTAATATTCCATTTATACGTGTGTGTGTGTGTGTGTGTGTGTGTGTGTGTGTGTGTGTATACATCTTCTTTATCTATTCATCTGTCAATGGACATTTGGGCTCTTTCCATATTTTGGCTATTGTGGACATTGTTGCTATAAACAGTGGGGCACATGTGCCCTTTCAAATCACTATATTTATCTCCTTTGGATAAATACCTAGTAGTGCAATTGCTGGTTCTTAGGGTAGTTCTATTTTTAACTTTTTCAGGAACATCTATACTGTTTTCCACAGTGGCTGCACCAGTTTGCATTCCCACCAACAGCGTAAGAGGGTTCCCTTTTCTCAGTAATCTCACCAACATCTGTTGTTTCCTGACTTGTTAATTTTAGCCATTCTGACTGGTGTGAGGTGGTATCTCATTGCGGTTTTGATTCTTTGACTTCGGCAGCAGCGACTTCTTGCTAGACATGTCTCCAAAGGCAAGGGAAACAAAAGCAAAAATACCTATTTCTCCAAACATTTTGGGAAATGCTGGGTTGAAGAGATAAAGATGCCAGAGGAATGAAGTTTCTGGCTCATGGTGAAGGCAAGAAGTAGGATAAATACAGGAGGGGAAGAGGCAATAATTAAAAAAATGAATAAATTGTTAACATTTATTGAGCACTTACTATGTGGTAGACAGTATGCAAGTATTTTACATACATTTTGTTTAACTTTTGTAATCAATTTAAGAAGTAGGTACTATTATTCCAACCTAATAGAAAGGATTAAAGATCAAAAAGTATGTTGTGGACAACATCATGTCTGTCTGGTTTACATCAGACTCTCCCTCTTAACCACTAAGCTACCACCACTGGATGACATAAATGTTCTTTCCGCTGGCTGAATGGGTGATGAAATAGGAACATTGCCTTCCTTTACTTCTCTTCCCTTCTTTCCCCATCTTTTCCCTTCCTTTCCTTTCCTTTCTTCTTCCCTTCCCTTCTTTCCTCTCTATGTTAGTCAATGTGCTGGGTGGGCCCAGGGCCAATCCCTCTTCTCAAAAAGCCCCATTCTTAGTTCATTAAGTTGATTAGCTTCCAAGCCCTGGGACAGATTAACCAGAGGAGAAGAAAAAATCCCAAGGATTAAATCAAGAGCAGCAGAGTGCTGCTAAGGTAAGGATGGAAACCCTGCCTATGGCTACTTTCCACACATTTTTAAGGCTGGATTCTTAGACAAGGAATTTAGCAGCATGGGAGGAGGAGCAGAAAGTTTGATGTACAAATCACCAAATTAATTCAATTTTCATTACCTAGATTTATTAGTCAGACTTGGGGGGTAAACACACCTGTCCCCTATTTCAAATATTCCCTAGAGTTCTAGGAGATGAGCAATGTGCTAATCTGACTATAACAGGAGATTACAAAGTACATATAACACAGGGCAGAAACAACATGGTCCGTACTTTCATACTAAGAAGAAGAAGGAGGAGGAGGAGGAGAAGGAGAAGGAGAAGACGTAGTTGTTCTTCCCTAGATCATAGTGCCAAACACACTTCTCTGTGATTGCCTCTCAGGATGGGAAGGTCCATGAGAAGTAGAATTTTTTCTTCTTTTCTATCTGCATCCCCAGCCTCTGGCACAGGCAGGGCCTGGTATATTACAGATGCCTAATAAATGCTTGAAGTAGAACAGAGGAAAGGGAGGATATGGGGGAAGAAGGGATGGAAGAGACTTAGATTAGACAAAAGAGTCACAGAACATTGTGAGAAGTTTGGGTCTTTGACCCCTGGATCCTCTGGTATAAAAGTTCAGCTTTGGGAAGATACTGCTTTCTCACAGCTGCCTCAGTGCCCTCATTACCAAAGAATCTTAGGATGACCTAGGAAAGCATTTCTGATTTCTCCTGTGGATAAGGAGCCTTAGGCCTGCCATCCTCCTTTTTGGAGACAGTCACTGAGGGAGGAGAGGTGAAGGTAAGGCTCTACTTGAAATTCAACTAGTGCTGCATAAAGAATGATGCGCATGAAAAATTAATCACGACACTGCACTCGGGCAAATATTATTAATAATGCAGTATTTAAACACACAATATATCCCTTTTAATGATGAAAAGAAACCCAAGGTCACAGCAAATAAAAGTCATTCCAATGAGACCAAATAGAAGAGAGAAAATTTCTCCATGTGGATGACTCCACAGTAGTTTCCTCTATACTGCCATACAGCAGGGTGAGCAACCTTTCTATCAAAAAAGGGAGCAGAGCCTTTCTAAATACTTCAAACCACTAGTCAGTTGTAGAAAAGAGCAGAAACCAGGGCTACCTAACCTCCCTTTTCTCAATCTCCTTATCTGTAAAATGGAAATAATAATACCTAAATAATGGGGTTGTTATAAGAATTGGATAATACATCAAATTACACATATAGTAGTATCTCATAAATTTCAGTTTTCCTTCCTTGATATAGTTGACTGAAACTGAAGTTCTATAGAGAGCAGTGAGTTTTCAAAGGCTCAGGAGATATATACCTCAAAGTAAAAGTGGACATCTTTGTACATACTGTCAGCACACGTCCTGAGCACAGTCTACCTGTAGAGCATTAACCTGACCCCACATATCGAACAGCTATCAAAACCTCAGATTTCTGCAATGGTACCATGACACCAACGGGAAACTAAGAGGCAGCAGTGGAAAAAACACTGGACCAGGAGCTGGGTTTTTGTCCCATGTCTATTAATAACTCATGCCCTCTTTCTGGACCTTGGTTTCCCCATCTACAAAATGAAGGATCTTCTTGATGATCTCCCAGTCACCAAACTGCAACTCTGAATATTTACAATCATGTAGATAAGACAAGTTATTAAAAGCATGGGATTTGGAGTCTTCTGACAGGCATTGGTTCCAATGTATCTCCTCCACATACTTGCAGTAAAATCTTGGTCAAGATACTTAACCTCTCTAAACTCCAGATTCCTGAGAGATAAAATGAAGCAATAATAGTTCCTACCTCAGAGATTTATTGTGAGCACTGAGTAATCCAAGATGACACTGCTAGTAAGGGAAAGATGTGGAAAGAAAGCACAGATCTGCTTAATTTTAATTTCAAAGACCATGCTCTTTTCACTGTACTAGTGGAAATACCAACATAAACAAATGTCTACAACGCCAGGCAGAGTACAACAGAAGCACAAGACATTCTGCTGTTGAATGACAGAGGCAGGAGAGATTAAAGCTATCTATGGGTAAAAGTACCAAGTTGTTCCATCATGAAAAGATCTCTGGAATCAGAGGCTAGGGTTTCAAAATACTTAACCTCTCTGGGTCTCTATTTTTTCTCCTATAAAATAAGGACAGTAACACTACCCATTCATAGAGTTAGGAATATAAATAAGGTAATATATCTATATCCATATCTATATCTATCTATATATCCTTAATATAGTGACCAGGACATAACAAAAGCTTAGTAAATGGTAGTATTGCATTATTATTATGGTAGGTTCTTTTAATGACATGAAATTAAATATTATTATAAAAGATTAAAATATTCTAGAATGACCTTAAACAACCTACAAGATACTGTCAACCCTAAAAGAATCAGAAACCCAGAACAGCATTTTTCCATTGGCTTTCCAACTTCTATACCACAAAAGAAAAAGCCTAGAAACCACATGTTTTGGCCTTCAACCAGGCTGTATTCTCAGAGGTATTATTTACATTTCAGATTTATTATTGTCTTCCATGGTGCTGACATGAAATAACCTTCCATTCTCTTCCATGTTAAGAGTTCAGTGTTTCTTGGTTCAATAAATAATTCAGGACTATATTAATATTTTAAGAAGAATAAGCAATATATTTTGGACCCTAGAAAAACCATGAGGATTGAAATTAGTTATTTGTAGCTGAAAATTTAATTGAACCAACATATTGATTGTTTTCTCTTCCAGGTTTTATTGCCCACACAGCGAAGAACAGTGCCTGCTTCCATTCCAAATGAGGCATATTTAATTATATCGCTAGATTTTGTTTTTATAAAAACTCAAAAGCATCCAATCATGAACTTAAATACTTTTGCCCATCTGATGCTAAACAGAACTATTCCCTTTTCCTTACAACAGTGCACCCTTATTCACATTTTCCAAAAAATGATGGATGCTATGTTTTCATACATATCAGATTTCTGAGTTAGTACTTATAACCTGGCTAAAGAAGGGGAAAACAACTATATTTTTACCTAATAAATCTCACATCTTGTGTATGTATTTTATATATATATAGTGAGGGGGTGGGGAAGGGAAGGGAGGATGGAGAGAGACATCCTTAAGCAGGCCCCATACCCAGTGTGGAGCCTGACCTAGTGACCCTGAGATCATAACCTGAGCCAAAATCAAGAGTTGGACCCTTAAGCAACTAAGCTACCCAGGCACCTTGATCTTATTTAATCTTTAAAATGACCCTCTAGTGTAGGTAATATCTTATTTTACAAATGAAGAAATTGAGGTTCAAAGAGATTGAGGAACTTGTTCAAGATCACTCAAAAAGTTCATCCAGCCCTAAAGTGCAAGTTCCTTCCTCTACACCAAGCTGACTCGTAACACTAATAGGAATGATAATAGCTAAGAAATATTGAACATTTACAATGTGCCAGTCACTATTTTAAGATGTTTACAAGCATTAATTGACTTAATTATCTGAACAATCCTTCAAGATAGGAGCTATTTTGATCCCATGCTACAGTTCAAGAAAACAAAGCTTACAGAGTTGAAATGACTTTCCCAATTTTTCTTCTATTAAGTGATAAAGCCAGGATTTGATTCTAGGTGCCAGCAGTCTCTTAACCATTACATACACCATACTTCCAGACATCAAAATCTTGGAAAAATAGGCAATCTTCCATCAGTTGGTGGATGAAATAAGACCACCAGAGGTCATATTCTCAGTTCCCCATGGGACATTAACAGATTTCTAATAAAGATAAGACACCTTTACAGGGAACTCACAGGTGATGAGTTGGCAGTGGTAACAATGCTCATTTCTGGATAAAATCTGGGATCTTTGCTTTAAGCATGATCTCTCTGGCTGACCTGTCAAAGTTGGCCTTGCCCAGCAAAAGAGGATTTGGCCAGAGGCCTCTTTACTATATTGTGGTTGAAGTCTAATCTTTCTCAAATTGTACCCACACAGGGTATTGTCTCTCCCATATGTCATACCAATTCCAGGATGAAAGAGAATGTACCCAGAGTCAGCATAATAAGTGGCCACATGGCAAACTGCTCTTCATTTGACAGGGTAGATCAGTTCCCAACATGGTAGCTAGACTGAATTTAAAAGAAAAGTAGTAAATAAATCTAATTTTTGGTAAAGCTACACACATATAAGCATACCTTCATGTACTTAGGCATTTGCATGTGCACACACATACACACCTGCACACACACACACGCAGGGTGGTCCCCACTCTTCTCATAAACATTGAGTACACATAAGTACCTGGCAAACTTGTTGCAGTCTGGATCTGGAAGCATGTCCTTTGCTAGAGAGATAGATCCATCTAGTTATAGACAGGCTGACTTGACTCAAGTGTGAAGGAGCTAGGTCAACAGATGTCTGAGTACCTATTGTCAGGCTCTATGCTGAATTTCTGACTCTTTTGCTATCTCTGCAGCTTCAACAATCTGAAATCAGTCTTTTGATTCCACCCGGGTTATGGGCTTCTAGACCCCACATTTCCTTTTACTCAACAACACATAAGGGTAAGAGTTCCTCATCCCGACGTCTGGGTTCATCCTGACTGCAATCATCCCTAGAATACACAGCAGACAAGAAATTTCCAACCCCCGATATTAACACAAGAGATAAGTAAAAGCTCTGAGAAAGAGCTATGGAATGTAAATGTCAAATTTTCTCAGATTTGAGTAACAAAATAGCATATCACTTATATATTGCTGTGTGACAAATTATTCTAAAATGTACCTTTTAAGAGCAAACATTCATGATCTCTCACATATTCTGAGAGTCAGGAATTCGGGCCTGGATTAGCAGTGTTGTTTTAGCTCAAGGTCTCTCATGGTTTTAGTCAAGCTGTCCGCCTAGGCTAGTTATTTGAATATTTGGCTGGTGCTCTAGGATCTACTTTTAAAGCACATTCCCATGGCTATTGGCTGTAGGCTTCAGCTCCTTGTCACATGGGCCTCTCTACAGAACTTTTCATGACATGGTAGCTGGTTTCACCCAGAGCAAAGAATCAGAGAGAGAGAGAGAGAAAAACAGAGAACCCACATTGTCTTTCACAACCTTATCTCAAAAGTGATACATCATCATTAATGCCATATTTTATTCATCACACATTCTAGCTCTGATATAATGTGGAAGGGAACTACGCAAGAGTGTAGGTTGAAGATCATTAGCCATCCTAAAGGCTGGCTACCATAAATAGCAAACAATATAATATAATCTTTAGAAGGTAATTGAAAGATATTTCTCGTATTCAGCCTAAGATCCTCTGAAACACAAAAGAATTAGATTTCATTTGGATTACTTTGTTGTTGAATGAATATAGTTCAGGTCAGGGCTAATTAATGATTTACAAAGTTTCTTGAGACTTTCTTAGGTTTGGAATATCAGTCCCTTAGTGTTCCTATATTTGAGGCAATCAGAAAATTCCAAGCCCCAGTGATTAAGATGGGCCAGATTCAGTATTTTGTACTTAGGAATCAATGTTTCCTTCTCAATACCACTAGTATTTGTTGAGTGTCCACTATGTGATGACACTTGACATAAACTATTTTTTATTGTTACAACCACTTGTCAATAGAGCTTTTAGTTCATGATTTGCAGATGAGAATACTGAGGCTCAGATAGATAAAGTGACTTGCCCAGAAAATCTGTGGCAAAGTAAAGTTTTAAACCCACACCTGAGGACTCCAAGGAGAGGAGTTTGTTGTTATTGTTGCTTTTAAATTCAAGTATAATTAGTATATGGTGTTATATTAATTACAGGTGTAAAATATAATGATTCAACAATTCTATACATTTCTCAGTGCTTACCAAGATAAGTATACCTTTCTCTTTATCTGTTTCACTATACCCCCCACCTACCCATCTCCCCTCTAGCAACCATCAGTTTCTTCTCTGTATTTGAGTCTGTTTTGTCTGTCTTTTTCCCCCCTTTGTTTGTTCATTTGTTTTGTTTCTTAAATTCCACATATGAGTGAAATCAATATGGTATTTGCCTTTCTCTGGCCTATTTCACTTAGCATTATACTATGTAGGTACATCCATGTTGTTGTAATTGGCAAGATTTCATTTGTTTTATGCTGAGTAATATTCCATTGTACATATATAGCACATCATCTTTATCCATTCATCTATGGATGGGCATGTGGGTTCCTTCCATATCTTGGCTATTGTAAATAGTACTACAATAAACATAGGGATGGATATATCTTTTTGAATTAGCATTTTTATTTTCTTTGGGTAAATACTCATAGTGCAATTGCTGCATCTTAGGGTAGTTTTATTTTCAATTTTTTGAGGATCCTTCATACTGTTTTCCACAGTGGCTGTTCCAGTTTGCATTCCCACCAACAGTGCAAGAGGGTTCCTTTGTCTCTGCATCCTTGCCAACACTTGTTATTTCTTGTGTTTTTGATTTTAGCCATTCTGACAGGTGTAAAGTGATGTCTCATTTTAATTTGTACTTCCCTGATGATAAGTGATATTGAGCTTATTTTCACATGTCTGTTGTCTGTTTTCATGTAGGTCTTTTTTTTATAATAATATTTTTTATTATATTATGTTAGTCACCCTACAGTAGGTCTTCTTTAGAAAAATGCCTATTCAGATTCTCTGCCCACTTTTTAAACAAATTATTTGGTTTTTTGGTGTTGAGTTGCACAAGGAGAAGAGTTTTTAAACAAGTGTTTTTAGATAATTCCATGGTACTTCCATTGAAATGAGGTAAAAAAATTGTTTTTTTTCCTTTTGGTTTTTTAGATGTGATGGTATATTATTAACTCCTCTTTGCTTCAAACTATTCTCTTTGATCAACATTATATGATGAGGTATGGAGACAAAAAAAATGAGACTGTTAAGTTACATCACAGTCATATGAGATGTTTTATGTTCCTTCTCTACCCTAGCCTATCTCAGCTATTCACAATAAGCATACAAAAATCTGCAGATTGTGTTACCCCTGCTGCAGAACTACTAGAAACATCCTGGTTCCACAGTATTAAAACTGATTTGGCAGTTAACTGTTTGGAGCTGGAGCCTGAAGCAGCAAATGAACCAGTTTTGAAATGGTATGCTACTCCCTCACTCCCATGTGGCAGCTGATATTCCCATGGAGAAAGCAGGTGGCGTATTGGCCATCTTCAGCCAGTGTNTGGCAGTTAACTGTTTGGAGCTGGAGCCTGAAGCAGCAAATGAACCAGTTTTGAAATGGTATGCTACTCCCTCACTCCCATGTGGCAGCTGATATTCCCATGGAGAAAGCAGGTGGCGTATTGACCATCTTCAGCCAGTGTCTCTTAGNGCCAGTGTACTGGCATCTATCTCTATTTTCTGACCAACCAACTCAGATCACTGGCTCCCTATAAGAACTTTCCTATACTTCTTTTTCCTCTTTGTTCCTCCAAGCCTCATTACCAGTTGAATCTACCAGTAAATCATTTCTATTCAACTCTTGACCAGTCTGATCCAAGCCACTACCATCTCTCTCCTGGACTACTAAATGATCTTTTTGCTTCTTGTCATGAACTCTCTGATCTATTATCCACCTAACAACCTAACAACTCCATGTCAACTCCTTGCTTAAAACTTTCCAATGGCTTCCAGTTATACTGTGGATAAAATCCAACCCTCTATACCATGGTCTTCAAGGCTCTGTATGATCTGGATTATGCCTACCTCTCCATGCTAATCTCATGGCACTTTTTCTTGCATGTTGTTCTCTAGGCTATAACGATACTGGTTAATTTCAAATATTCAAACATTCTATGCTCTTTCCCATCCTAGGGCCTTTGAAAATCTGTTTACTCAGCCCATACTGTTTTTCTGACTCTCCGTATATCAGGCTCCTCCTTCTCATCTTTCAGGTCTTAGGAAAATGTCCTATTCCTCAGGGAGGCATTCTCTAACCACTTTATCTAAAGAAGGTCTTCTATCTTTCTCTATGTTAGCATCTTGTTTGTCTTCCTCATAGTTCTTATCTTACTGTATATTCATTTACTTACAGAGGTATGGAACATAGTGATAATAAATACAGAGTCTGAAATCAGAGTGCCGAGATTTAATTCCCCATTCTGCTATTTAACTGTGACCCTGGGAAAGTTACTTACTTCTCTATTCCTGATTTTCCTCATCAGTCCTAGTACCTGTTTTATAAGGTTGTTACGATGCTTACATGTAAAGTGCTTAGAACAGTGTCTACCATAAACACTCAATAATTATTTTCTATTATATATTTTTCCTACTACCATAGTACACATTTCATGAGAGCAGAGACCATTTCTGATCTTTTTCATCACTATACCCTTAGTGTCTGGTACATTGCAGGCATTCCATGGATCCTTGTTGAGTATGGGATGAAATCTGTTCCTAGCATCATTAAGAGATAATGGATTTTTCCATTTCTTTGTGTCATCTTCAGTTTCTTTCATAAGTGTTCCATAGTTTTCAGAGTACAGATCTTTTATCTCTTTGGTTAGGTTTATTCCTGGGCATCTCATGGGTTTTGGTGCAATTGTAATGGAACTGATTTCTTTTTTTTTCTTTTTTTTAAGATTTTATTTATTTATTTGACAGAGATAGAGACAGCCAGCAAGAGAGGGAACACAAGCAGGGGGAGTGGGAGAGGAAGAAGCGCTCATAGCAGAGGAGCCTGATGTGGGGCTCGATCTCATAATGCCGGGATCACGCCCTGAGCCGAAGGCAGATGCTTAACCGCTGTGTCACCCAGGTGCCCCTGGAACTGATTTCTTGATTTCTCTTTCTGATGCTTCATTATTGGTAAATAAAAATGCAACAGATTTCTGTACATTGATTTTGTATCCTGACACTTTACTGAATTCATGTATCAGTTCCAGCAATTTTTGGGTGGAGTTTTTCAGGTTTTGTACATAGAGTAACTTGTCGTCTGTGAATAGAGAAAGTTTGACTTCTTCCTTGCCAATTTGGATGCCTTTTATTTCTCTTTTGTTGTCTGATTGCTGAAGTCAGAACTTCCAGTATATGTTAAATTGCAATGGTAAGAGTAGATATCCTTGTCGTGTTCCTGATCATAGAGGAAAAGCTCTCAGTATTTATTTCCCCATCAAGGATGATACTAGCCATGGTTCTTTCATATATGGTCTTTGATGTTGAGGTTTGTTCCCTCTATCCCTACTTTGTTGAGGGTTTTTATCAAGAACGGATGACATACTTTGTCAAATGCTTTTTCTGCATCTGTTGAAAGGATCGTAGGGTTCTTATCCTTTCTTTTATTAATGTGGTATATCATGTTGACTGATTTGTGAAAATTGAGCCACTCTTGCAGCCCAGGAATAAATCCAACTTGATTGTGGTGAATGATTCTTTTAATGTACCATTGGATTCGATTAGCTAGTATTTTTTTGTGTGTGTCAATTTTTGCATACATGTTCATCAAGTATATTGGTCAATAAATCCCTTTTAGTGGGGTCTTTGTCCTTTCAATGGGGTTTTGGAATTAACGTAATGCTGGTCTTATAGAATGAGTTTGGAAGTTTTCTTTCCATTTCTATGTTTTAGAACAGTTTGAGAAGAATAGCTATTAACTCTTCTTTAGATGTTTGGTAGAATACCCCTAGCAAGCCATCTGGCCCTGGACTTTTATTTGTTGGGAGATTTTTAATTACTGATTCAATTTCTTTGCTGATTATTGGTCTATTCAAATTTTCTATTTCTTCCTATTTCAATTTTGGCAATTTATATGTTTCAATGAATTTATCCATTTCTTCCAGATTGCCCAGTTTGTTGGCATATAGTTTTTGATAATATTCTTGTATAATTGTTTATATTTCTGTGGTATTGGTTGTAATCTCTCCCCCCTCTCTCATTTGTGATTTTACTTATTTGGGTCCTTTCTCTTATCCATGCTCATGGATTGGAAGAACAAATATTGTTAAAATGTCTATATTACCCAAAACAATCTACATATTCAATGCAGTTCCTACCAAAATACCACCAGCATTTTTCACAGAGCTACAACAAACAATCCTAAAATTCATATGTAACCACAAAAGACCCTGAGTAGCCAAAGCAATCTTGCACAAGAAAAGCAAAGCTGGAGGCATCACAATTCTGGACTTCAAGCTATATTACAAAGCTACAGTCATCAAGTCAGTATGATACTGGCACAAAAACAGACACACATATCAATGGAACAGAATAGAAAACCCAGAAATGGACCCACAACTATATGGTAAACTAATTTCCAACACAGTAGTAAAGAATATCGAATGGAAAAAAGATAGTGTCTTCAACAAATGGTAGTGGGAAAACTGGACAGCAACGTGCAGAAGAATAAAATTGGACCACTTTCTTACACGATACACAAAAATAAATTCAAAATGGATAAAGACCTAAATATGAGACAGAAATCCATCAAAATCCTAGAGAAGAGCACAGGCAGCAACTTCTTTGACATCAGCCATAGCAAGTTCTTACCAGACATGTCTCCAGAGGCAAGGGAAACAAAAGCAAAAATGAACTATTGGGACTTGATCAAGATAAAAAGCTTCCGGACAGCGAAGGAAACTATCAACAAAACTAAAAGCAACCTTCAGAATTGGAAAAGGTATTTGTAAATGATGTATCTGATAAAGGGTTAATATCTAAAATCTATAAAGAACTTACAAACTCAACACCCAAAAACCAAATAACCCAGTTAATAAATGGGCAAAAACATGAATAGAAGACCTACAGATGGCTAACAGACACATGAAAAGATGCTCAACATCACTCATCATCAGGGAAATACAAAATCAAAACTACAATGAGATATCACCTCACACCAGTCAGAATGACTAAAATTAGCATCACAGGAAACAACAGATGTTGGCGGGGTGCTGAGAACAGGGAACCCTCTTACACTGTTGGTGGGAATGCAAACTGGTGCAGCCACTGTGGAAAACAGTATAGATGTTCCTGAAAAAGTTAAAAATAGAACTACCCTAAGAACCAGCAATTGCACTACGAGGTATTTATCCAAGGATACAAAAATACTGAATCAAAGGGATACATGCACCCTGATGTTTATAGCAGCATTATCAACAATAGCCAAATTATGGAAAGAGCCCAAATATTCATTGATAGATGAATGGATAAAAAAGATGTGGTACACACACACACACACACACACACACACACACACACTGGAATATTACTCAGCTATGAAAAAGAATAAAATCTTGTCATTTGCAACAACGTAGATGGAGCTAGAGTACATTACGCTAAGAGAAATAAGTCAGTCAGAGAAAGACAAATACCATATGACTTTATTCATATGTGGAATTTAAGAAACAAAACAAATGAACATAGGGGAACGGGAAAAAAAAGAGAGGGAGGCAAACTATAAAAGACTCCTAACTATAGAGAACAAAGTAAGGGTTGATGGAGGGAGGTGGGTGGGTGATGGGCTAAATGGGTGATGGGTATTAAGGAGGGAACTTGTGATGAGCACTGGGTGTTTATGTAAGTGATGAATCACTAAATTTTACTCCTGAAACTAATATTATATTGTATATTAATTAGAATTAAATAAAAAAACTTGAAATATTAAAAAAACGCATAAAAAAAAGAGATAATGGATTTTACAACCAGACTCCTTGGGTCAAATTCTGTTTCTTCCATGCTCTATGTGAGTTAATGACATTAACTGTTCTCTCCTCACCATGCCCAACCCTTGTAAAAAGCCCCTGCAGTACACCTCTTATTGGCACTGAACTTTTTATAGGATTTGTCTTTAACTTTTGTTTTCATATGACAATAACATATAATAGTTATAAGCATAGAGGGTTCTAGAGTCAGACTGTCTAAACTGGAATCCTGATTCCACCACTGCTTTGTTTGGCAAGATATTTAGCCTTTCTTGTGCTTTTTAAGTTTCCTTTTTTTCAAAAGAAAGGTAAAAATATTAATTACTTCACAGGGTCATTAAGGGAGGTGATTCAATGAATTAATACATGATAAGTTCACAGAAAGTTCCTGATATGTAGTAAACTCAGTATGTTTTAACTCCTTGATATTCAGAATGTTGGTTCATAAACCAGCTGAATTGGTATCACCTTGGAGCCTGTTGGAAATGCACTATCTTGGGTCTCATCGCCAAACTACTGAATAAGAATCTGCATTTTAATAAGATTCCCAGGTGATCTGTATGTGTACTGAAGGTTGAAAAGTACTGATTTAGCTGAGACCATCATCACCATTACAACCAATCATCACCATGACAACCACCTCCTGACTTTCTAATCATGGTCTGTTAAGTTTCATACCTAGACACCATCTCTGCACCTTACCCTGCCTGGCCCTTTATGATCAACAATCCTTTGGCGTGTCTCCTTGGCTTTTCAATTCCATATCTCACCCAAGACTCTAGCTCTTAATTTCCCCTTTTAGTTCCCCACACTGTGGTCTGCTTACAGGGAAGTGACATGCTACATTTCTTCAGCTACAGATTCTAAGATACTGCTCCCTGCCCAGAGTGCTTAGTCCCTCTCAGGATCCTGCTTCATGGGAAGGAGACACTTGAAAGCTACTTGCTAGGGGCACCTGGGTGGCTCAGTCGTTAAGCGTCTGCCTTCGGCTCGGGGCGTGATCCCAGTGTTTTGGGATCGAGCCCCCACATCAGGCTCCTCTGCTGGGAGCCTGCTTCTTCCTCTCCCACTCCCCCTGCTTGTGTTCCCTCTCTCACTGGCTGTCTCTCTCTCTGTCAAATAAATAAATAAATAAATCTAAAAAAAAGAAGAAGAAGAAAGCTACTTGCTAATTGTGTGGTCTTGAAAAAATTTCAATTTTTTGTTCCCCTGAGCCTCATTTTCCTATCTGCAAAATGAAATAAAATCACTCATCTAGTCAACAAGTAAAATTATACTAGCCCTTTTGATCTTGGATAGCTATTTAGTTTATTTAACTTCATTTTTTCTCATCTGGGCTACAGAAATAATGGTACGTTTCTCAAAGGATTATGAAAATTGAGGTAATATATGTTAAGCACTTAGCATTATGGTCAATTCATTATGGTCAATGCAATAAGTAAACATTGGTTACTATATTAATAAGTATCATAGCATTGTTATTGCTAATATTAATTATTGTTAAAATGTATCTAATTTTTTCATGATATCCTGAAAAATACTCTGCCCAGCATTTCACATCCCCTCCCAAAACATTTGCCACATATTTCTAGTTGCCTTAAAAGGGACATCACATATTTGCATGTATAAATTCCAGAGTATATATGAGTCACATGACATTATAGTCATACTCAGTAAATGTTTGCTACATGAATAAATGAACAAATGAATGAATGTTTCATATTTGCAAAGAATCAAGGGTGATATTTACCTGTTCTTGCCTGTGAGAACAAAAATAAATCCCTCAACTTAGTATTCATATTTTCATTCAACTGGGCTTCCTTCAAGTTTACCTTTCATGAATGCCCAGACACATCTAGCATTCCAGCCAAACCAATGTCATATGCTTATCCTTGAATTGTGTATAGAATTTAGATAAAGTTTGGACCTTGAATTTTTTTTTGTTTAAATTCAATTTAATCAACATATACTGTATTATTAGTTTCAAAGACAGAATTTAGTGATTCCTCAGTTGTATACAACACCCAGTGCTCATTAGTTCAAGTGCCCTCCATAATGCCCATCACCCAATTACCCCATCCTTCCACCTCCCCTCCAGCAACTCTCAGTTTGAAGAGTCTCTTAGGATTTGCCTCCCTCTGTTTTCACCTTTTTTTTTTTATTTTTCCAGGCCTTGAAATATTTTATTTGAATTTGAGTCATGACTTCTTCATTTACTATCTGTGAGATCTAATGCAGGCCCCTTAAATAGTCTGAATTTTCATTTTATTCTCTGTAAAAGAGAAATAATTAGTTCTCAATATTGTGAGATTTCAATATGATGATAGATATAAAAACTGATAGCACAGCAACTGACACATAATAGGCAATCAATAACTATGACTTACTTTGTTCTTTTGCTCGATATACCCTTTTGGAAAGCAATTCAATAATATGTATCATTTCTCTAACTTGTACTTCCTTCTAGGAATTCCATACCTGGGATTTTTCTTCAGGAGATAACCCAAATAAAGACAAATGTTTATGGATAGTTACATTTTATCATGTCTGCATTTTTAATGCAGCTCCTCAGCAACTAATAGATTGGACCTCTCGCAGTAGGCATTCAATAAGGTAACTCTCTGAACTATTTTAGTGTATGCTTCACCAGGCTAGCTCCCAGAGAAAGCATTCTTTCATACATTCACCCATTTGCTCATTCAACAAATATTTATTTGAGCACTAATTATGTGCAAGTCAGAGTGAAAGAGAATAAGGAACTGAATAAGATACTTTCCCCTCTCACTGAAATTATAATGTGGTAAAAATCTATTGAGCCACCAGTCTACTCTGATTTTGGCAAAACCCTTACTCATTCCTTGGTCACAGTTCAAATGTTGCCTAATCTATATTAGATACCATGAACTTCCCATTAATTAAGTTCTTGGTTTCTTCCCCTTTGCTTCCATAGGATTCTGTTCATACATATTTTTAGGGCTAACACATTATAGGCTTAGTACATATTCATGAATATCTTGTTTCCTCCATTGGAGTGTAAGCCTTTCAAAGCAAGGACTTCTCAATCTTGTTCAACTTGTAAGGAGTCTGGCCATAAAGCAGGTACTCATGTTTAATAAGTGTCTGTTGAGTTAGTGAATGAATGAATAAATAAATGAAAATCACACATTATAACTGTGATTCAATTAAAAATGTAGGCTATTTCCAGAAAAAAGAATAAAGCCTTAAAGGAGGCCAGAGGAGGAAAAGTCTACAGGTTAAAAAATCAGGAAAGGTTTAATGGATAAGGTAGCATTTGATATGGGCTTTAAAAAATAAAAAGGATTTCAATAAAAAGGAAATACCAGAACATTCTGGGTCTATAGGTCAGCCTGAGCAAAAGTACAGACCTGGGTAAGTTGGGGACATAAGGTTTATGCATGTTTGGAGACTACCATACAGTCTAGTTTGTGGAGATAAAGGAAATAAGACTGTGAAGGTAGGTTAGAATTATTTTATTTTTTTTTGAGGAACCTTGAAAGCTGAATGATTGATTTATACTGAATTTTATAGGTCATATAAGTATGACAGTACCAAGGGATATATTTTAGAAGGATAAAATTACTTGTAAAATAGTTCTAGCAACATACGGATTGTATCTAGATATGGGAGTGAGAATGCAACCATGCAGGTGGAGAGACCAAGTAGGAAGCAAGAAGAAGGGAATTTAGGCTAGAGTAGTGGAGTGAAAGCCCTGGACACTCATAGGGAAACCATCAGCTCTGCTGCCTCAGTTTTGGGGAACCAACTATTACATGGAAGCATACCTCTTAAGCACGCTCAGAGGGAATTCATTAAAGCCATTATCACTCAGTGGCCCAAGACAAGGATTTTGGTGCTGCTGTGATATAAAATGAATGAGGCCCAGAAGCTTTCAGAGAGCTTTTTATCCCAAGAAGGAGACAATGAGACACACAGACAACTAGAATCTTAGACAGACAATGATAAGTGACAGTGGTGTAGACCAAGTGCTGAAGGAGGCCAAGTGTCCAGAGCTCCGGTTCTGATGTCCTGCTTTGTAATCTTATCTTCCTAGGACTGCTTTGCCCTATATTCAAGTCCCAGCCTGCCACTTCATATAACCTCTGGAATGTCACCTAACTTTCCTGGAATTCATTTTGTCATCTGCTGCCTACTGATAGGCCATCCAAAATTATGTCTGCTTGCTTCAATTTTGGAATATCACATAGCTTTTATCTCTAGTCACTGCCCAACTCACCTTTGGGACATTCCATAGGTTTCATTTCCCCCACTGCAAGTTGATTTTTCAACTGAATGTGTTTCTGTAAATTCTGAGAAACTTGAGAACTTCTCAGCAAGTGAAACTGGCTCAGCTCCCAACTGTGTGGGGTCTAGTGCCAGCTCTGGACTCTTTACTATTCCTGCCTTCCATAAACAATCATTAGTAAGATACTTCAAAATAGCTCCTAGGTAGAACAATGTATAATATATATTCTTGAAATACTCCAGTCAATGGCATGTACATCAGGTAGGTACTAACCAGAAGTGTTAACAGAGTGAGTTCAGTGGGGGTTAGATCAGTCAGTAGGGTAGATAATACTTAAAGAATTTAGACAGAGGAAAGAATTCCTGGAATGGTACTAACAAAGGTAGAGGTACTAACAAGACATGGTGCATGGATAGGACAGTAAAAGACTTTCTAGATTCAGAAGGAAGGAAGTAGCAAAGAAGAGTATACGAGGAAAGAATCAGCCACTCAATGAGGAAGCACAGGGAGACAAACTTGAGTTTACTTTATGGAAGACATTTTTTAGAGGCAGATTCATTCAGAGAAAGATTGAGCATCCTTAGAAGATGATGAGTGGCTATGACTAGAAGAATAGAAGTGGAGATTGAACATCAACTTTGGAGAGTGTTCCCTCAATTAGGGAAATGGCATTAAATCGCGAACTCCAAAATTGAAAGAAAACGTAATGAATAGCATAGTCTTTAGAATATGATAAGAAGAGATAGAGCAAGTGATATAGGGAGGAACAGACCAGAAAAGGAAAAGTGAAAGGAGGAAAGAGGGTAGGGGGGATGCTGGAAGGAAAGAAGAAAGAAAGGAAGGAATTAAAAGGAAAAAGGTAGGAGAGAGACAAAAGAGGGGAGGGAGGGAGGAAAAAAGAGAGAAAGAAAGGGAAGGAGGAGAGGGATATGTGATTGAGTCATGCCCAGTATTGGCACATTGAGCATAGATCTTTTCAATTCATTATTGTTAGTAATAATAAACTCCTGGGCCTATCTATCTGTGAATTTCTGATTATATGACTAACCATGGATAGTACATGGATGATTTTAGTGATAAGAAATAAAGAAGGGGGGACCAGCTTTCAGTTCTGGACCCTTTCAGAAAGAGAAACAACAGTTAGCTAACAAGGCATCCTAATTGACTGCATCTTGTGGACTTTAAAAGTGCCAGAGCAAGTTAGCCTTTAAAAAACTGCATAAAATATTTTATCACATCTCTTCCTTGGTAACTTTAATAAAGTGTAGTGCCTTCAGGGGCCCAGATACATATAAATTAACTGCCTTCGACTTGGAGCGTTAGGGTCTTTATCTTTTGTCAGTTTAATTATGTGTTTAATTTTATTTTTAACATTTTTTGAAATGACCCACACTAAGAGCAGCCTTGATTGTTTAATTAAACAAATGAATGCTGATATATCTGGCATTATCAAAACTCTAATTTGTCATGTTAATGTTTTATAGGGAGCCAAGAGCTCCATGATGGTACTCAGGCGAGTCAGGTACTCAAAACTCTGCCTACCTTTCCAGAGTAATTTAGTGACTAACTTGGTTGTGCAGCTATCTTGATGCTAATTTGTGGCTGAACTAGAACTCTAGTATGCTATTAGGTATTAATTTAATTTCTCTCCAGAAACCTTTGCATGGTATAGGATACAGACTTGAAAAAGATAAAATGGTCCATCCAAAATAAGTTGAGCTCCCAAAGTGTTTAAGACGATAGGCAAGACATCAGCCCACGGCCACCAGTCCTCTTTATATTCTTTACACCTCCTGTCAAACCATTACTCTCACTTCTAAAAAGGTAAACCTCATGCAGTTTCCAGCTTGACCCCTCATGACTCTGTTCAGCTTTTTGGCATGGCCCCCTGCTTCATAATCAGGAGAAGCATGAGTCCTAAACTTTCACTACACTCAGAATCTTGAATAACCTCTTATACTGACTTGCTTACTACTCTGCATCCTGACTCTGATATTCCTCATGGCTTTTGACCTCATAATTTTTGTTTCCCACTTTGGACCAAGTTTCATTTCTTGTTTCAGAAACACATAAATAGCCCTTCTGGGATGGCTTGGTGTCCAAAATGCTCTGGATACCCACAGCCCATGTATATATTGTGGCTCCTTGTAGAGGTTCTGAATGTTTCTCAGCCAATCTTTTCTATAAAACTCTATCAGATAGTTTTCCTAAAAAGAGCCTTGATGACGTTCTTCTTGTCTAAAGGCACACAGTGATTTCACACTGTCACCAAAATAAATTACAGGTTCTTTAACAAGATGCTCAAGATCTTCCACACTTTAGCTCCAGATCAGTATGTTGGACTTACAACCTCTAGCTCTTACTACTATACTTACCTGACATAAAATAAACCTCCTGTTCTTCCTGGATTATATGTTATGCTTTTCCTCTTTTGTGTTTTTGCTCACACTTTCTTCATATGCCTGAACATTCTTACCTCCAGTTTTCTATCTAACAAAACATGTACCCTTGATGAGGAAGCTCATCGTAATGTCCACAATTCTATTCTATTTACCACATGATTGAGGGTATCAACTAACCTGTGCTAGATCGATGATAGCACCATCATATCATCACTCCCAGAGGGATGGCTTCATGAATAGACAGACTGGGAAACTGCCCATATCTTGGTCTTGAGAGATGTTCTACTGCTCCTTCCCAAAGGAGGGATATTTCCTAGGCTGAGGCCTAGAGTTTGAGGAGTGACTATAGAAAGAACATAGCAGACCAAGGAAACATTATGTGCAAAGGTGGTAAATAAATCACTGTATTCTAGGAATGATAAATGCTCTATGTTGTGATACAACTGGATATAGAACAGAAAGAAAAAAATTGTGTTTTAGATAATGTTGGGTATATAGAATTAAATTAATGATAATCCATGCTTTGTGAGACACTGTTATCTGTGCATGGCCTTATTTTACTCTGCTTATTTATTTTTAAAACTAATTCTAGATTTTTACCATTATGACCAGGATTGCTGTGATCAATCTTGTACCCTGGTACACACTTTATTTACTTGAGAGAGAGAGAGAGAGCAAGCGAGAGAGAGCACGAGTGGGGGAGAAGGGCAGGGGAGGGAGAAGCAGACCCCGCCCAGCAGGGAGCCCGACCTGGGGCTTGATCCCAGGACCCCAGGATCACGACCCGAGCTGAAGGCCGAAGCTTAACACACTGAGCCATCCCGGTGCTCCTGTCCACTCTTTATGTGTGTGTATACATGCATACTCTTTATCGTTACTTTCTAAATTTTGAGATCAAGTCATGGATCTGATGGATATTTACCTATAAGTAGAATTGCTGGGTGTTAAGGTATGTTTAATGTTTATGAGATAATGTCAAATTGTTATGACCTGGGAGATAGCAATTAGAGATATAATCCAGATGAAAATACCCAACCAAGTTATTCATCTCCCCAGATTTGCTCAGCCATGTTTTTTACTCGATGCTACTCATAACTACATATGAAAATTAACTAGCACCAACCACAGTCCTGCAATTTACAGAAGGAGGGTTTTATTTTCATTGAAGTGAGGCTTATTGAGCTCCTTCACTACTTTGATCGTGGTGGCCATATTGTCCTGGTACTTTCCCTATTTATCCAGCCAGGCCCATGTCAGTTACAGCACTAGATTTTTATGTTATATGAATAACCCAACAAAGCCTGGCCTCACATCTTGCATCATGCAACTCTTGCCTCCTACAGCCAGGGCTTCACTGCTGTTGCTGAGGTACAAGGCACTATGGGATCTGCTTGGTGCCCACACACTTACACTGGGCTCACCTATCCAAGCCCATGAGGCTACAGGTGGCCAGCATGGGGTGCTTCTGGCTTACACACCACCTACCTCTTTAGTGACTCATTCTGTACCCTGTGACTCATCTGCAGTTGCATCTGCTGCGGCTGCCTTGGAATTTGTTCCCCAGCAGCCACGGGGGACTATGTCTCACAACCTGAAGTATGGAAGAACTGATGCTCAATAGAGTACATTTTCACTAATGGGAGAGGAAAGAGACTGAGAAACTAAATATGTTTGTTGCAAAGCTGTGGCCAGCCAGAAATATGCCAATGTGCATTTATTCTCCCTCTTTCACTATATTAATTCCCTTTTTCCCTCACTCTTGGTTCTGTGACTGCCTCCCTCCTAAATTAAAAAGCAGTACTAGCATATAAGTTTTTGCCTTGGGGAATCCAGGTGGCATTCTAGACTAGTGAAACTACATGAGTAAAAGTACTGAAGCAGTGGTCAGTGTCACATTTGTAGGAAGAAAGAAACTCAGCCCAATTGCAGCAGAACATATGCCCTCCCCTCTAATTCACAAATTGCCTGGACAGCTAAATAGCTGGTTATATCCTGCCCGATGGCCTCCTTGATCTGTATAACAACTGAATTATTCCTTGTGAACTGATTACACCAGTCCCTTTCTATCCCCTATAGAGCCGTCCATTTCTCTATTTCACTTTCACAGCTTCAATTCCAACCCATATCATCCTTGTCATGCAGCCACATACTTTTTTTTTACTTGAAGTGAGATTCATATAACTAAATTAACCATTTTAAAGTGAACAATTCAGTATATTGTTTTGCAACCATCACCTCTATCTAATTCTAAATCATTTCATCACCCCAAAAGAAAATCTCATATCCATTAAGTATTTGTGTGGTCACATGCTTTTTTTTATTAATATCTTTTCTTCTTTACCTTCAACATCCATCTAATAAACTCAGGGAAACATATGTCTATCTTTATCCTCCAAAATCCTTGTTTGGTAAGTAAAAAAAAAAATGTGTGTATATGTAAATCACTGCTAGTAAGTTTATCAAATAAGATGGAAATTTTCTGAAATAAGATCAACCAGAGAGCAGGATTCAACCAAATTCCACATATATTTATGAAGCACCCACTATATGTAAGGCTGAGGGAGGATAGGGGATTTAAATTCACATTTATTGAGTGAGTCCATGTGCTAGTCACCATGTGCATTACCACTTTTTAGCCATTCAGTCCTCACACTAAGCCTATACAGTTAAGAATAGTGTTTCCATGTTGCTGCAAATGTTGTGCAATTGTGTTCTGCAGATGAGAAAACTAAGGCTTAAAGAGGCTAAGTGGGATATTCAGATGACTAGAACCCAAATTTGCAAAGACAAACCCAACCCCTTTCCACTAAACTACTGTTTCTCAAAATTGTTAATATTTTAGGAATATTTAATAATTATCTTTGGATATATAACAATATTAAACCTTAAACAGTTAATTCTATAACAGCAGTTATCTATTGCTACATAACAAATCACTCCAAAACTTACTGGATTGAAACAACAATCGCTTATTTGCTCACAATTTTGTCCCTAAGCAAGTTGGTCTGGAGTCTGCTGGATAGTTCTGTAAATCTCACAGGGATTCTTTATTTATTTTTTTTTAATTTTATTTATTTATTCGACAGAGATAGAGACAGCCAGCAAGAGAGGGAACACAAGCAGGGGGAGTGGGAGAGGAAGAAGCAGGCTCATAGCAGAAGAGCCTAATGTGGGGCTCGATCCCAGAACGCCGGGATCACGCCCTGAGCCGAAGGCAGACGCTTAACCGCTGTGCCACCCAGGCGCCCCTCACAGGGATTCTTTAAATACTCTCAGTCATCTAATGGCCCACTGGGGCTGATCTAAGATGGTCTCATTCACATATCTGGCAGTTGGTGTGACTGCCATCTTGAGTGACATCTCAGGTTTCCTTCATGTGGTCTCTCATTCTCTAGCAGGTTAGATGACTTCTTCACACAATGACAGAAACATTCTAATAGCACCAAAGCAGAATGGTAAGGGCTCTTAATACCTACCTTCAGAAATCAGTCTCTTCTGTCCATTCTAGTGGTCAAAGCAAGTCATAAGGCCAGACTAGATGGAAAGGATGAAGAAATAGACTCTACCTCTTGATTGGAAGACTGTCAATATTGCATTGCAAAGGGGCATGAACTTAGGGCACTGTGTTTCATTGGAAGCTATTTTTGTAATAATCTACCATACATAATCTGGAATCAATTCTTCCCAACTGATTACTTTTCTGTTTTTGTAAAGTCCCAGACCCCTTCAAGTGTTGTTTGAAGAGTAGGAACCAGGTTATCTTTGGAACTGCTCTTCTGGTGCCTACAGTGGGTGGACCTGGTAAGAGGTTTGAATATTGTTTCCATTTGTGTGGGTTACACACCACCTAGAGTCATCAGCATACTCCAGTACAAGGCTTGATCACAGCCCATATTTCAAGTGATTTTGGGATCCAACCAAAACACTCCAGTTCTAAATGAGTTTAGAGTGGAAACAGATGAACATTTTAAAAAGACTTTTTTCCTGCAAGAATATGTCCAGAAATAAACTCTGGAAATAAGTGATGTGGGAGCAGAACTCACATAAGTTTCTAACTATTAGAAGTGCAGGAGCTACAATGTGATTGTCATTCCACTGACCATCATCCTTCCTCAGCTGACTTGTTCCTTCCTTACACACCAATTCAGTAAGTATGGTCAATGGTTGTGGTCATAGCTAGCTCTGCATCCTTGAAGTATTTCTCTTTTCAGCACCTCTGTGTATTTTCCAGGGAGATGGTCACCTTTCCCTCTGTGCCCATCCCCAAATCTGCAACATGTATATGATATATTACTCATGTTTTTTCCTATGGAAGCCATGAAAATGTGCCTTGTAAACCTTCAACTACAGGGAAACATAATTGACCTAGGACTCTAGCTGTTGTACTCTAAAATCCACTGTTCCATTTGCTCCAAAGCCACATTTCTTACAGGTTGCTCCTGGCCAAAGACCCAATGTCTGGGAAAGACAGGAATATACTAAGACAAACCCATTCTTGGAAGACATGAGACACCTCTGACAGGTGACTTTGGCTCAAGGAATCCCCAGTGATATTGCTGAACTTTTTACCCAAACTTCCCTCCCTCCTTTGCTTGGGGTCAGACTCACATTGCAATCTCAATGGCTTCCAAACCACTTTGGCTCTCTCCCCATTTTCTCTTATAGGCATTTACTCTAACAGAATACTAACATTTTCAAATGTTGTGAATCGTTCTTTCTGATGGCTGAGGTAATATTCCATTGTATATACGGACCACATCTTCTTTATCCATTAGTCTGTTGAAGGGCATCTCGGCTCCTTCCACGATTAGCTATTGTGGACAATGCTACTATGAACATTGGGGTGCATATGGCCCTTCTCTTCACTGCGTCTGTATCTTTGGGGTAAATACCCAGTAGTGCAATTGCTGGATCATAGGGTAGCTCAATTTTTAACTTTTTAAGGGACTTCCACACTGTTTTCCAAAGTGGCTGTACCAACTTGCATTCCCACCAACAGTGTAAGAGGGATACCCTTTCTCCACATCCGTTTGCAGCAACATGGATGGGACTGGAGGAGATTATGCTAAGTGAAATAAGTCAAGCAGAAAAACACAATTATCATATGGTTTCACTCATTTATGGAACATAAGAAATAGGAAGATCGGTAGGAGAAGGAAGGGAAGAATGAAGGGGGGTAAACAGAAGGGGGAATGAACCATGAGAGACTGTGGACTCTGGGAAACAAACTGAGGGCTTCGGGGGGGGGTGAGGGATTGGGATAGGCCGGTGATGAGTATTAAGGAGGGCACATATTGCACGGTGCACTGGGTGTTATACGCAAATAATGAATCACGGAACATTGCATCGAAAACTGGGGATGTACTGTATGGTGACTAATATAACAAAATAAAAATTAAAAAAAAGAATATTAACATTTTCAATCCTGTTGTGGCATCTGCTTATCAGGAGACTTGAATTGCTCTGCCACTTGACTCTGAATTCCTTATGGTTTTAGAATATGTGAATGAAGCATGAGAGACTATGGACTCTGAGAAACAAACTGAGGGCTTCAGAGGGGACGGGGGTGGGGGAATGGGATAGACTGGTGATGGGTAGTAAGGAGGGCACGTATTACATGGTGCACTGGGTGTTACGCAACTAATGAATCATCGAACTTTACATCAGAAACCAGGGATGTACTGTATGGTGACTAACATAATAAAAAAAAAAACTTAAAAAAAGAATATGTGGTGTACATCTCTATTCTTACTTCACAGTATATTCCTGATATATAGTTAATGCTCATAGAAATCTTCTGAGCGACAAATTCCAAACTGTATGGGCCAGATACTGGGCTAAATCCTATATAAGAATTACTGTATTTAATTCTCATAACAACAATGTCTATTATCTCTATATTAGAGATAAATGAACTGAAGTATAGAGATGGTAAGCAATTTGTACAAATCGTATAGCTGGCAAATAGTAGATCTGGGACTGGAACTGAAGATGTCAGATTCTAGAGGACATATCTTAGTAACTAAAATATATCTCTTCCCTATGTTTCAGCCACTGTGATAGACGATGAATAAAACATACAGAGATGGCCAAGAAATAATTCCAAATTTCCAGATCCAGATTAGAAAAGAGACACTCTGTTCATTCATTAATATATTGAGCATCAACTATCTTCCAAGAACCACATTAAGTCTTGGGGATTCAGATTGTGGATAAGGCATTGACCCTGCCTTCAAGAAAGTCAAGGAGGAAAACAGACATGTGAACATACAATGCCCCGCAGTATGGTAAATGCTAGACAGGAGGAAGTATGGCATGCGAATTAGATGTGTACTTTGTGGAAACTGAGAGTGGAAGAGGGAGGAAGGCATGGGGCAAGGAAGGTTTCCCTGAGGAGATCATGCCAAACTGGAAGCCTTATGAAGCAGTAACAATCTACAGGGAAGGGAGAAAGAGCAACTAATGAACTGAGGAAAGAGATGTCTAGGAATTTGCTATTTTTACCAGGACTTGAACAATGGCCAGAATTTTAACAAGGGAGATACTGGGAACGGGTACTGTGAGCAGAGACAAGCAAAATACATAAAAGTGTGGAGGTGGGATCTTATACCATGCGTTCCCTGATTAATAAGTCTAAGTGAAGCACAAGGTACAGAGAAAAAGTTAATAGAAGATAATATCTGAAAAACCATCCACATTCATTGTTGAAGGGTTTGAAGATCAATGTGAGCATCCTGAATGCTACTTAAACTCCATGCTCCTTTGTGCTAAGAATAATAACATTCAACATGTTTGGACAGAATAGTCTGATATACCATCCCAAGAGCCTCTAAGATATGAAGAGTAAAAATAAATCTTAAGACAAAAAGAGAAAGGAGAACAACATTTTATTCAATGCCTATTATGTCCATTGTTTAAGAGTAGGTATTTTGTTTATATTTGTTCATTCAATCCAACAAACAGTATCATGAGGTAGATATTAATGCCTTTATTTTACTGGTTAGAAAGCAGCTCAGAGAGGTTAACTTACTTTCTCCAAACCAAACAGTAAGATAGAAAGTAGTAGAGCTAGAATTTGAACCCAGGTCTATCTGACTCCCAAGTTTGTACTCTTAGCCTGTACTATACTGTCTCTAATTCAGAGAAGAACTTTGATATATATATTTATTCTGTTAGTCACAAAGCAAGCTGGCAAATATTTATTAGTCTCCTACTATTTGCTAGGCCCTATTCTAGTTGTTATGAATATAGAATGAACCATACAGGCAAATCCCAACTGTGGAGCTTACATTCTAGTGGAGAGAGACTGACACTATACTGATGAAAAAAAGAGATAATATGTTAGGAGGCTGTGAGTGCTATATAGAATAAAACAGGGTAAGAGGATAAAGATTGAGGATTTGAAGGTTATAATTTTATATTGTGTGGCTAGAAAAGGTAGCATTTGAACAGATTTCAAAGAAGTGGTGAATTTCTTAGAGAAGAGTTTCTAGGCAGAGGAAACAGAGTACAAGTTCCCTTACTGAAGTAAAGCAAGTGAGGTGGAGAGTGGTAAGAGATGAGATCAGTAGGGATGCAGGGCGATAGAGCATGCAGGACATTAGAGGCTACAGTAAGGGCTAGAAATTTTACTCTGAGATGGAAAGTCATTAGAACATTTCAGCAAATGAATAACAAGATCTGATTTACTATGTGAAGAAGAGAATATGAGTAAGACTTACAAATGGCCAACAGCTAAGGAGTGGAAACCAGCTAAGAGTAGTTTAAATTAGAGATGACCTTAGACTAGGTGATTGCAGTGGGATAGCTGAAATGTGATCAGATGTGGGATTAATTGTGAAGGTAGAGAAAAATGGGATTTTCTGAATGATTGGATACATGCTGTGAGAGAAAAAGAAAAGCTAAAAATTCATCCAAGTTCTTTAATCTAAACACTTGGTTAAATGGTAGTTCCATGAATGTATATATAGAATACTATGGGATGTATGACCAGGAGAAAAGTTGGAACTGGAGACAATATATATCTGACAGTATATAGATGGTATTTCAAGCCACAGGACTGGATGGAATCACTTGGAAAGTGAATGTAGGTAGAGAAAACTCCAACACTTACATATTGCAAAGGAGAGGAAGATATACAAAAAAGGAATGGTCAAGAGATAAGGAGGAAACCAGAAAAGTATAGTTTCAAGTCAAGCAAAATGTTTATGAAGGAGGGAGTATATGAGGATTCCAATTTCTTCACATCCCTACCAATATTTTGGTTAAAATATTTTGGTTTTTTGGTAATAGCCATCCTAACAGATGTAAGGTATGGTATCTTATTATAATTTTGATTTGCATTTTCCTGATAATCAAAGATGTTGAGCATCTTTTCATATATTGTTAGCCATTTGTAAGTCTTTTTTGGAGAAATGTGAAATGGTGCAGCAGCTATGGAAAACAGTTTAGGGATTCCTCAAAATATTAAAAATAAACCTACCATGTAACTCAGCCATACCACTTCTGAGTATATATCTGAAAGAATTGAAATCAGAATCTTGAAGAGATTTCTGCATTCCCACGTTCACTGAAACATTATTCACTTAATAACCAAGATATACAAACAACCTAGTATCCATCAAAAGATGAATGAATAAAGCAATATTTTATATACAGAAAATGGAATATTATTCAACCTTAAAAAAGATATTACCCTGCCACTTGCAAAAACATGGATGAATCTGGAGATATTACACTAAATGAAATAGATTGGTTAAAAAAGGACAAATACTGCATGATTCAATTCATGAAGTATTAAATAGTCAAATTTGGCAAATTAGTATGGGCTCACCTGAGGCTGTAATTTAAAGAGAAATAAAAAACCATGGTTTTAGTTTTTCTCTAGATACATTCATCTGCTCATGAACAATTGGAAACATTTATTCTGATATATTTGGATCTGACCAGAGTTGGAGCTTTTCTAGGAAGTAGGACACTGGAAAGTGGGGGAAGGTATTTGAAAGTGTATGCAGAGGAATGATTATTAAGATAAAACATGGATTCTAGACATGAATTTTAAAACATGAATTCTAATTTAGAATTCTAATTCTAAATTAGAAAATAAAGATACAAGAAGAGTGACAGCAGCACTGAAAAGATATTAGGAACAATGGTATGTGTTTCTTATGGGGGGGTGTCACAGAATTATACACATGGGATTTGGAAGGGATTAACCAAAAAGATGAGACGATACAGGTATTTTTTTCCACATTTTATCATCTCTCAAAAGAGAAAGGTAATGGCATCTTAGATTAAACAAAATATGTAATAACTGATAAGGTCTAGGATATGACAATTACTAGAGTTTGTGAGGAGGGTGAATATGAAATAACTGAGACATGAAAATACTGAATATTGAAATAATCAAGAATAATAACAGAAGTGGTGGTAGGACCCTGGGAGAAAAGGTGTTCTCTAAGATGCTTTCCAGCTCTCATATGCTATAGTTCTATTACTAAAACCAGTATAGAAAAAAACCTTACTGATTGACTTGTTATATACAGTGAGACTAAAGGATATAAAAAAAATAGGACAAGGTCTCCAGGGAATCATGTTAAGTTGAACCGAAACATTAGTAGGTTATCCTGAGTTCCAAATAAGGGTCAAAGACCACTCATGGAGCTTTTAAGATATCAAATAAATGACTACATAGGAAGTGTTTTGAGCTACGTAAAGGAGAGATGAGATGCTACCAGAGTAGATAGTATGGTGATGAGCAACAAGTCATGGATGCTACGCATAGTTTTAGTCCTGATGTAAATCACATGGAAAAGAGTCATTAAATCTTCTTGATCATTCTTCATGCCTGTAAAATCATGTACACAATCATCCTAGGAGGGCATTATGTTATTAAGGGTAAAACAAAATTATAGACTTGGTTTTCCATACTCTATAGGCACACGGTAGGTATTCATTCCATAAATGTTTGATGATGATGATGATGATGGAAATGAAAGAGCCATATTCTCCATACTTGGAAACTGTATATCTTGTTGACCAACTATTAGTAAGCAGGCATAATGTTGAATACCAGCTATATACAGAGCATTAGGATCACTTTCAAGTTGTGGTGAGATAGGTGAAAAGAAGTGAAAACTTCACAAGTAAAACTTGGTAAGGAACCTAGACATATGTATATATTTATATGCACATGCATGCAAACACACACACACACATACTTCCAGAAACACATGAATCTGCATATTTAGTCACAGGCACTGGCATTCATACCACACCACAAAAAGGAAAGGTACATATAGAGTACTTCAGTCCCATTTGCATAGCTATCCTGAGAAAGGACAATCCCTCAAGTCATAAAATAGCAAATGAATTCCACTTTCTTACATGATCACCAAAGTAAGTTGAAATAATGATTTGCCTTCTCATTTGGTTTGGTGATAAAAGATAATACACAGCTGTTAGAGCACATGGGTCCAGTGTAATCTTCTTCTAGTGAGAGTCATTTCTCAATATAAATTAATATATTGTTACACCAATGCTTCTTTAATCCCCTATTCAAAATTGTAGTTAATATAAGTTTATACTACAGAGACTGATAGTATTCCTTAGTACTATCAAGAGAGTCTCTTAGCCTTCTAGAGATCTCTCATCTCTTTCTCTTTTATAGATGCGTGCACACACACACACACACACACACACACACACACACTCCTATAATGTATGTGGGGAAATTTGGAACGGAGTTGCCAGAATACAAAGATGACATCACGACATGCTCCCATATTAAATTCGACAATAAAAGAAAAGTCTGATTGGTAAGAAACTGGACTATCCTAGGCCAGGAAATAGTAACAAGTGTCAGTTCCTTGATAATACTCTAGCATGTCTGGAGGTATCCTAAATCCAGACTTCAAGTTATATTAAAAAGCTGTAGTAATCAAAACAGTATGGTACTGGCATAAAAGCAGACATATAGATCAATGAAACAGAATAGAAAACCCAGATAAACCTACAATTATACGATAGTATAATTTTTATTATATTTTTTATTAATTTATTATATTTTTATTAATCTTCCACAAAGAATGAATGAATATATAATGGGAAAAAGACAGTTTCTTCAACAAATGGTGTTGGGGAAACTGTACAGCTACATGCAAAAGAATGAAACTGGACCACTTTTTTTCACCATACACAAAAAACAACTCAAAATGGATTAAAAGCATTCAAACAGGTGTGAGGTGGTATCTCATTGTAGTTATGATTTGTATTTACCTGATGATGAGTGCTGTTGAGCATCTTTCCATGTGTGTGTTGGTTGTCTGTATGTCTTCTTTGGAAAAATGTCTATCATGTCTTCTACCCATTTTTAATTGGATTGTTTGTTTTTTTGGGTGCTGAGTTTTATAAGTTCTTTATGTATTCTGCATTCTAACCCTTTATCAGATATGTCATTTGCAAGTATCTTCTCCTATTCTGAAGGTTGTCTTTTAGTTTTGATTGTTTCCTTCAGAATGGCTAAAATCAACAACACAAGAAACAACAGGTGTTGGCCAGGATGTGGGGAAAGGAGAACCCTTCTGCACTATTGGTTGGAATGCAAACTGGTGCAGCCACTGTGGAAATAGTATGGAGGTTCCTCAAAAAGTTAAAAATAGAACTACCCTATGACCCAGCAATTGCACTTAGATATTTACCCAAAGAATACAAAAACACTAATTCAAAGGGATACATGTGCCCAATGTTTACAGTATCATTATCAACAATAGCAAAACTATAGAAAGAATCCTAGAAGACAGCACAGGCAGTAATTTCTCTGATATCAGTCTTAGCAACACTTTTCAAGGTGTGCCTCCTGAGGCAAGGGAAATAAAAGCAGAAATACACCATTGGGACTACATCAAAAGAAAAAGCTTCTGCACACAAAGCAAAGGAAACAATAACACTAAAAGGGAACCTACTGAATGGGAGATGATATTTGCGAATGACATATCCAATAAACGGTTAGTATCCAAAATATATAAAGAACTTATACAACTCAACACCCCAAAAAATAAATAATCCAATTAAATATTGGCAGAAGACATTAATAAACATTTCTCCAAAGAAGACATACAGATGGCCAACAGAGACATTACTCATCATCAGGGAAATACAAATCAAAACCACAATGAGATATTGCACTGGTCAGAATGGCTAAAATAAAAAACTTAAGAAACAAGAGTTGGTGAAGATGTAAAGAAAAAGGAGCCATTGTGCACTGTTGGTGGGAAAGCAAACTGGTGCACCCACTATGGAAAACAATATGGAGTTTCCTCAAAAAGTTAAAAACAGAACTACTCCATGATCCAATAATTGCACTTGGGGTATTTCCCCAAAAAATATAAAAACACTAATTCAAAGGGATACATGCATCCCTGTGTTTATTGCAGCATTATTTACAATAGCCAAACTATGGAAACAGCCCAAGCGTCCATCAATGGATGAATGGATAAAGAAGTGATATATATATGCACACACACACACACACACACAACATGGTATATTATTCAGTCATAATATAAAAAAATGAAATCTTGCTGTTTGCAGTAACATGGATGGATGGTGCTAGACAGTATAATGCTAAGTGAAATAAGTCAGAGAAAGACAAATACCACATGATTTCACTCATACATGGAATTTAAGAAACAAATGAGCAAAGAAAAAAAAAAGAGACAAACCAAGAAACAGACTATTAGGGGCGCCTGGGTGGCTCAGCCGTTAAGCGTGTGCCGTTGGCTCAGGACATGTCCCAGGGTCCTGGGATTGAGCCCCGCATCGGGCTCCCTGTTCAGCGGGAAGCCTGCTTCTTCCTCTCACATTCCCCTTGCTTGTGTTCCTGCTCTCGCTGTCTCTCTCTGTCAAATAAATAAATAAAATCTTTAAAAAAAAAGAAACAGACTATTAACTATAGAGAACAACTGATGGTTATGAGAGGGGAGGAGGGAGGAGGATGGGTTAAATAGGTGACGGGAATTAAGGAGGGCACTTATCATGATGAGCACTGAGTAGTGTACAGAATTGTTGAATCACTATATTGTACACCTGAAACTAATATAACACTGTATTTCAACTATAGTGGAATTAAAATTAAAACTTAAAAAGAAAATCCTCTAGCCTGTCTTTCAAGGCTTACCCCCGTCCAAACAATCTGGTTTTAAGGTCTTATCTCGTAAAGACCACAAGGTACAGCAGGGAGAGTACTGGAATATCCACACTCCTGAATTCTAATTATTACTCTACCATGAAACTTCTAAACATCCTTAGTCAAGTCTTTTTGTGTCATAATCTAGTATAGAAACTCATGTGCACAGTAATGTCTTTAAAGTGCGGTATGGTGGAGTATACTTTGTTGCATGGCTAGCTTTGTCTGTTTTTGGTCAGCCAGAACACCATGGTTTTATTACCATCTAACCACTCTTATGTGCTCTTTTTTTAATTTATTTAAATTGAATTAGCCAAGGTATAGTACATCATTAGTTTTCAATACAATGTTCAATGATCCATTAGTTGAATATAACACCCAGTGCTCATATCACATGCCCTCTTTAATTCCCATCGCCCAGTTACCCCATTCTCCAATCTATCTCCTTTTCCACAGCCCTCAGTTTGTTTCCTGGAGTCAAGAGTCTCATATGGTTTGTCTTCCTCTCTGATTTCTTCCCATTCAGTTTTCTCTTACATGCTCTTTTAAACAAACAGATCGTAATCATGATCACAAAGGAGCAAAAAGGTGCGAAAACACTTTTTAAGTAATTTCAGAACTTTTATAACTATAAATCAGATGATCCTCCACAAATAAGTGGGGCTAACAGGACTGATAGGACCATCCTTATTTTACAGATGAGGAAACAGAGGCTCATAATAACAGAACAACGTATCCATCGGATTGAAATAGTGACCCTGATTCGCTTGTGGTCAGTTTCTTCTGATTTCCTATAGTGTCTAGCATGATATTCTGTGCTTGGCAGAATTGAGTGCCATGTCTTCTGTCTGGCTCTGCTGTTTTACAGAGGTCTATTAAAATCAGGCTATTGATTTCATCATCCCCTGAAGGGAAAATCAAATGGCAAGGGCCAATTTCTTATTGAGGAGTCAGGAGGTAATAACATCTGCTACTTGGAAAGAGAGCCTGAGGTTTACCAGGGAAATTCGGGTATCACTGAGATGGTGGAAACTCAGGAAACAAGATAGGAATTAATGTCAACTAGAAAACAATTTTCCTGAAATAGTAAATATCTTTCCAGAACTCTGGCCCCAGAGCAGGCTTGCATTGGGTTCCCAATGGGGAGCCTCGAACTGAATGTGACAGTTAGAAGACTCTGGTACATAAAAATGTGAATGAAATTATGGTATGCCTGAGGCCAAGTGACAGAGTCTAGGAAATGTCAGTGCATTTAGCAGGGTAGAAAGCAGGGAAAGCAAAAGCTTTGGAGTCGGACATATTGGATTAGATTACTGATCCTGTCACTCACTAGCTTTATGACTCTTAGAAAGTCACTTCCCAGCTACGAATTTGAATTTCCTCATCAATATCATGCAGTGTTATAAAAATTAGAAGTAATATTTTCTGTAAAAAGGAAAGCCTGAGAGATGTCAAGTATAATATTTTGCTTAAATTTGGTGCTAATTAATAGTACCTAGAAGTAATACAGTACCCTGCATGTTTTTAAGTTCTAATTCAACCAGTCATTTCCAGTGAAAGGTCCTTCCTGATCCTGCATGTAGAATTCAAGTCTCCCTTTTCTGGGTTCCTATAGCTCCTTGCACAAAATTCTAATCTTGTACCTTCTACTCCATAATTACCAAATTATGACAACTCTGTGTCTATTTCATTCACCATTGTGTCCCCAGGGCTTGGCATATGGTAGGTACTCAGTAAATGTTGAGTAATAAATGAATAATGTGAGGAGGGGGGCAAGATGGTGGAGGAGTATGGGACTCTGTTTCAACCAGTCCCCTGAATTTAGCTGTATATCTACCAAACCATTCTGAACACCCACGAAATCAGCCTGAGATGTAAGGATATATATCTGGATTTCTACAAGCAGAAATTCTCCCCCGGTCTGGAGGTATGAAGGGCAGAGTCATGATTCTGCGGGCAGATATCAGAAGATAACCAGAAGGGAGAGGGAGCCACCGTTTTCTGGCCCCTGGAAAGTGATATAACACCGGAATGCAGAAGCGCCCTGTGCCTGGGGACAGTGATAACTTGCAAAGCCCTGGCGGCAGGGCTGTGAATGGCTTGAAAACAGTGCTAAAAGAGAATCCAGAAGTTGGCGGGGGTGAGCATACTCAAACCTGGGACCGCACAGGGTTTTAAAGGGCAGAGACAAGTAGGGCTCCTGAGTCGACCACTGAGAGGGTCCATGGGGATGTGCACCACCCATGGGAGGCTGTGGTTTTCAGTGGTGCTTACGGAATGGAGACTCTGTTCTGGAGGGTTCAGAGATGAACAGCCTGTGATTTCTCTGTGCTGGATCAGAAGTTCTGCATGCAGACATTTTCCTTTGCTCTGACCCTCAGAAAAGGTGAGGGAAGTTGTGGTCCATATATACAATGGAATATTACTCAGCTATCAGAAAAAACAAGTTCTCAACATTTGCTGCAACATGGACGGCACTGGAGGAGATAATGCTAAGTGAAATAAGTCAAGCAGAGAAAGACAATTATCATATGATTTCTCTCATCTATGGAACATAAGAACTAGGAGGATCGGTAGGGGAAGAAAGGGATAAAGAAAGGGGGGGTAATCAGAAGGGGGAATGAAGCATGAGAGACTATGGACTCTGAGAAACAAACTGAGGGCTTCAGAGGGGAGGGGGGTGGGGGAATAGGATAGGCTGGTGATGGGTAGTAAGGAGGGCACGTATTGCATGGTGCACTGGGTGTTATACGCAACTAATGAATCATCGAACCTTGCATCAGAAACCAGGGATGTACTGTATGGTGACTAACATAATATAATAAAAAAAATTAAAAAAAAAAAGGTGAGGGAAGCCACCAGAGAACAAAAGCACCAAAAACCGGTTTCCACAGAGCCCAGCCCCCTCACCTGAGAAACAGTGCAGCAGCCCCCTCCCCCCCAGAAGACAAGCTAGAAGAACAAGAGGACGACAACCCTGACAACCCTAGGGTCCCCATAAAACTGTCAAACCCCAACACCAGGGCAACAACAGTGTTGCCTCATGGCAGGTGTATTTTTGAGATATAACCTTTTTTTTCTCGTTTTATTCTTTCTCATAATTCTTTTCTGATTTTTCTTTTCACCTTCTTCTCATTTCAACTAGATGTTTAATTTAACATATTTCATAGTAGCTTTTTAACTTGTACTTTTTCACACCTCTATTTTTTATATATAGATATAAGCTTCAGTGTAGTCCTTTTTCCCCTATTCAATATTACCTTTATATATATCCCAGTTTTATTTTCCCTGTAGCTCTAGAAAGTAGTGTCCTCTAACAAACAGAAAAAAGTACACCCAGAAAGAACTGAAACACCCTACCTTGCCCACACTGAGAGATTATAGCCCCTCCTCCTCTCACCCCCCTTGGTTTTTTTTTCTCTTTCTTTTCTTTTTATTTAATTTTTAATTTCTTTTTAATTTTTTAATTTTATAAATTTTATTCTGAGTTTCATTGTGCCTTTGTTTTTTCAGTGGTGACTTCTGACTGCTCTGGATTTTCCCAGGGTGCAACTTGCCTACATTGTGGTTGATATTTTGGACTCTGTACATTCCCTCAACCACCCCTCAACAGAATGAATAGGAAGAGGAACTCCCAACAGAGAAAAGAACCAGAGACAATGGCATCTCCCGGAGACCTAATGGATATAGATATAACAAAGATGTCAGAGACAGACTTCAGGGTAGCAGTTATGAAGTCAATAGCTAGGCTTGAGAAAACCATTAGCAGCAATACAGAAACTCTAAGGGCAGAAATGAGAGCTAATCAGGCCAAAATTAAAACTTCTATGAATGAGATGCAGTCTCAACTGGGTACTCTAACAGCTAGGGTAAATGAGGCCAGAGGAACGAATTAGTGATCTAGAAGATAAGCTGATAGAAAGGAAGGAACAGGGGGAGGCCTGGAACAAACAGCTTAAAATCCATGAGAACTAACTTAGAGAGATTAACGATGCCGTGAAACGTTCCAATGTCAGAATTATTGGGATACCTGAGGAGGTGGAGAGAGAGAGAGGACTACAAGGAATATTTGAGCAAATCATAGCTGAGAACTTCCCTAATCTGGGGAAGGAAACAAGCATTCATGTCCAAGAGGCAGAGAAGACTCCTCCCAAGATCAAGGAGAACAGACCAATGCCCCGGCATATAATAGTAAAACTCGCAAATCTCAGAAACAAGGAAGCCATTTTGAGAGCAGCCGGGGGAAGAGATTTCTTATGTATGGAGGGAGAAACATCAGAATAATGTCAGACCTGTCCACAGAGACCTGGCAAGCCAGAAAGGGCTGGCAAGATATATTCCGGGTACTAAATGAGAAGAACATGCAGCCAAGAATACTTCATCCACCAAGGCTATCATTTAGAAAGGATGGAGAGATAAAAAGCTTCCAGGACTGGCAGAAACTGAAAGAATATGTGACTACCAAGACAGCCCTGCAAGAAATACTAAGGGGGATTCTATAAAAGAAGAAAGACACCAATAGTAATATAGACCAGAAATTTACAGAGACAATCCATAGAAACAGGGGCTGTACAAATAATAGGATGGCAATAAATACATACCTTTCAGTATTTACTCTCAATGTGAATGGCCTAAATACCACCATGAAATGGCACAGGGTTGCAGACTGGATACAAAGACAGGACCCAACCATATGCTGTCTACAAGAGACTCATTTTGAACCTAAAGACACCTCCAGACTGAAAGTGAGGGGATGGAGAACCATTTTTCAATTACAATGGATGTCAATAGAAAGCTGGGGTAGCAATTCTTATAACAGACAAATTAGAATTAAAACCGAAGACTGTATTAAGAGATCCAGAGTGACCCTATATCATTCTTAAAGGGTCTATACAACAAGAAAATCTAACAATTGTAAATATCTATGCCCCAAACATGGGAGCAGCCAACTACATAAGCCAGCTGTAAACGAAAATAATGAATCAGACCGACAATAGTACATTAATAGTAGGAGATTTTAACATGCCAGTCTCAGCGGTGGACAGATCATCTAAGCAGAAGATCAACAAAGAAACAAGAGTTTGAATAACACATTGGACCAGATGAACTTCGCAGATATATGCAGAACATTCTACCCTAAAACAACAGAATATACATTCTTCTCGAATGCACATGGAACTTTCTCCAAAATAGATCACATGCTGGGTAACAAATCAGGTCTCAGCGAATACCAAATGACTGAGATTATTCCCTTCATATTACCAGACCAGAATGCCTTGAAACTGGAACTCAATCAAAAGAAAAAAATGTGGAAGGATTCAAACTCTTGGAAGTTAAAGAGCATCCTACTAAAGAATGATTGGGTCTTAAAGGAAAGGCTTTCAGCTTTTCCCCATTGAGGATGATATTAGCTGTACGCTTTTCATAGATGGTTTTTATGAAATTGAGGAATGTACCCTCTATCCCTACACTCTGAAGGGTTTTAATCAGGAAAGTATTTTGTCAAATGCTTTTTCTGCCTCCATTGAGAGGATCATATGGTTCTTGACTCTTTTCTTGTTGATATGATCTATCACACTGATCGATTTGTCAATGTTGAACCACACTTGCATCCCAGGGATGAATCCCACTTGGTCTTGATGGATAATCCTTTTGATGTACTGTTGGATCCTATTAGCTAGAATCTTGTTGAGAATTTTGGTGTCCATATTCATCAGGGATATCAGTCTGCAATTCTCCTTTTTGTTGGGGTCTTTGCCTGATTTGGGGATCAAGGTAATACTGGCATCATAGAATGAGTTTGGTAGTTTTCCTTCTGTTACTATTTTTTTGAAACAGCTTCAGGAGAATAGGCTTTATTTCTTCTTTGAATGTTTGGTAGAATTCCCCGGGGAATCTGTCAGGCCCTGGACTCTTGCTGGGAAAACTGGACAGCTACATGCAAAAGAATNGGAAAATTGGACAGCTACATGCAAAAGAATGAAACTTGACCACTCTCTCACACCATACACAAAGATAAACTCCAAATGGTTGAAAGACGTCTATGTGAGACAGGAATCCATCAAAATCATAAAGGAGAACATAGGATGCAACCTCTTTGACATTGGCCACAGCAATTTTTTTCATGTCACATCTCCAAAGGCAAGAGAAACAAAAGAAAAAATGAACTTGTGGGACTTCATCAAGATAAAAAGCTTCTGCACAGCCAAGGAAACAGTCAAAAAACTAAGAAGCAGCCCACGGAATGGGAGAAGATATTTGCAAATGACACTACAGATAAAAGACTAGTATCCAAGATCTACAAAGAACTTCTCAAACTCAATACACGGGAAACAAATAATCAAATCAAAAAATGGGCAGAAGGTATGAACAGACACTTTTCCAAGGAAGACATACAAATGGCTAACGGACACATGAAAAATGTTCAAAATCATTAACCATCAGGGAAATTCAAATCAAAACCACATTGAGATACCACCTTACGCCAGTTAGAATGGCAAAAATGGACAAGGCAGGAAACAACAAATGTTGGAGAGGATGTGGAGAAAGGGGATCCCTCTTACACTGTTGGTGGGAATGCAAGTTGGTACAGCCACTTTGGAAAACAGTGTGGAGGTCCCTTAAAAATTAAAAATTGAGCTACCCTATGATCCAGCAATTGCACTACTGGGTATTTACCCCAAAGATACAGACGTAGTGAAGAGAAGGGCCATATGCACCCCAATGTTCATAGCAGCATTGTCCACACTACCTAAATTGTGGACGGAGCCAAGATGCCCTTCAACAGATGACTGGATTAAGAAGATGTGGTCCATATATACAATGGAATATTACTCAGCTATCAGAAAGAACGATTACACAACATTTGCAGGAACATGGGCGGGACTGGAGGAGATTATGCTAAGTGAAATAAGTCAAGCAGAGAAAGACAATTATATGGTTTCACTCATTTATGGAACATAAGAAATAGGAACATTGTTAGGAGAAGGAAGGGAAGAATGAAGGGAGGATAACAGAAGGGGGAATAAACCATGAGAGACTGTGGACTCTGGGAAACAAACTGAGGGCTTCAGAGGGGAGGGGGGGGGGGGATTGGGATAGGCCAGTGATGGGTATTAAGGAGGGCACACATTGCATGGTGCACTGGGTGTTATACGCAAATAATGAATCATGGAACATTGCATCAAAAACTGGGGATATACTGCAAAGACCCCATCAAAAAGGGAATTACAGACCAATATCCCTGATGAAGATGGATGCCAAAATACTCAAAAAGATCCTAGCCTATAGGATCCAACAGTACATTAAAAGGATATTCAGCACAACCAAATGGGATTTATTCCTGGGATGCAAGGGTGGTTCAACGTTTGCAAATCAATGTACATGATAGAGCATATTAATAAAAGAAAAGACAAGAACCATATGATCCTCTCAATGGAGGCAGAAAAAGCATCTGACAAAATACAGCATCCATTCCTGATTAAAACTGTTCAGAGTATAGGGATAGAGGGAACATTCCTCAATACCATAAAAACCATCTATGAAAAGCCCACAGTGAATTTCATTCTCAATGGGGAAAAGCTGAGTGCTTTTCCTTTAAGGTCAGGAACATGACAAGGATGCCCACTCTCACCACTATTGTTCAACATAGGGCTAGAAGTCCTAGCATCAGCAATCAGACAACCAAAAGAAATAAAATGCATCTAAAATGGCAAAGAAGGAGTCAAACTCTCTTTGCAGATGACATGATACTTTATGTGGAAAACCCAAAAGACTTCACCCCTAAATTACTAGAACTCATACAGCAATTCAGTAATGTGGCAGGACACAAAATCAATGCACAGAAATCAGTTGCTTTCCTATACACTAACAATGTACCCGTAGAAAGAGAAATTAGGGAATCGATTCCATTTACAATAGCATCAAAATCCATAAGATATCTTGGAATAAACCTAACCAAAGAGGTAAAGGAACTATACTCTAGAAACTACAGAACACTGATGAAAGACATTGAAGAAGATACAAAAAGATGGAAAAACATTCCATGCTCATGGATCAGGACAATAAACATTGTTAAAATGTCTATGCTACCCAGAGCAATTTACACTTTCAGTTCCATCCCTATTAAAATACCATTGGCATTTTTCAAGGAGGTGGATCAAACAACCCTAAAGTTTGTATGGAACCAGAAAAGACCCTGAATCACCAAAGGAATGATGAAAAAGAAAAAGAAAGCTGGGGGCATCACATTGCCTGACTTCAAGCTATATTACAAAGCTGTGATCACCAAGACAGCATGGTACTGGAACAAAAACAGACACATAGACCAAAGGAACAGAATAGAGAGTCCATAAATGGACCCTCAAATCTATAGTCAACTAATCCTTGACAAAGCAGTGAAGAATACCCAATGGAGAAAAGAAAGTCTTTTCAATAAATTGTGCTGGAAAAATTGGACAGCTACATATAGAAGAATGAAACTAGACCATTCGCTTATACCACACACAAAAATACGCAACTAATGAAGCATCAAACTTTACATCGGAATCTGGGGATGTACTGTATGGTGATTAACACAATATAATAAAATAAAATTAAAAAAATAAATAAATAAAAAAATAAACTCAAAATGGATGAAAGACCTCAATGTGAGACAGGAATCCATCAAAATCATAGAGGAGAACATAAACAGTAACCTCTTCAACCTCGCCCACAGCAAATTCTTTCAAGACACATCTCCAAAGGCAAGGGAAACAAAAAAAAATGAGCTTTTGGGACTTCATCAAGATAAAAAGCCTCTGCACAGCAAAGGAAACAGTCAACAAAACAAAGAGGCAATCCACATGGAATGGGAGAAGATATTTGCAAATGACGTTACAGATAAAGGGCTGATATCCAATATCTATAAAGAATTTCTCAAACTCAACACTTAAAAAGCAAATAACCCAGTGAAAAAATGGGCAGAAGACATGACAGACACTTCTCCAAAGAAGACATCCAAATGGCCAGCAGACACATGAAAAATGCTCAACATCACCAGCCATCAGGGAAATGCAAATTAAAACCACAATGAGATACCACCTTACATCAGTTAGAATGGCAAAAATTAACAAAACAGGAAACAAAAAATGTTGACTAGGATGTGGAGAAAGGGGAACCCTCTTACTTTGTTGGTGGGAATGCAAGCTGGTACAGCCACTCTGGAAAACAGTACGGAGATTCCTCAAGATGTTAAAAATAGAGCTACCCTATGATCCAGCAATTACACTACCAGGTATTTACCCCAAAGATACAGGTGTAGTGAAAAGAAGGGGGCACATGCACCCCAGCATTCATAGCAGCAATGTCTACAATAGTTAAACTGTGAAAAGAGTTGAGATGTCCTTCAGCAGATGAATGGATAAAGAAGATGTGGTACATATATACAATGGAATATTACTCAGCCATCAGAAAGGATGAATACCCACCATTTGCATCGACATGGATGGAACTGGAGAGGATTATGCTACGTGAAGTAAGTCAAGCAGAGAAAGACAATTATCATATGGTCTCACTCATATGTGCAACATAAGCAATAGCATGGAGGACCTTCCAGGATGGGAGGGAAATCTGAAGGGGGAGAAATCAGACAGGGAGAGAAATCATGAGACACTATGGACCATGGAAAGCAAACTGAGGGTTTCAGCAGGGGGGGTGGCCGGGGGAGCAGTAACAAGGTGATGGGTTTTGAGGAGGACATGTGTTGTGATGAGCACTGGGTGTTATACATAACTAATGAAACACTGAACACCGCATTAAAAACTAATGATGTACTACTATACAGGGGCTAACTGAACATAATAAAAAAATTAAAGAAAAAATAAAGTTTAAACAATTTATCTACTAAAAAAAATGAAAAATGTTGTTCCTAATAAACCTCACGCTTTCCAAGAGCAGTAGCTAAGTTTCATTTTAGTAGCTAATCTTTTTTCTTTTTTTTAAATTTAAATTCAATTAGCCAATGTATAGTACATCATTAGTTTTTGATATAATGTTCAATGATTCATAAGTTGTGATCAACATTTTTCACAAAGCTGGAACAAACAATCCTAAAATTTGTATGGAACCAGAAAAGACCCCAAATAGCCAGAGGAATGTTGAAAAAGAAAAACAAAACTGGGGGTTCACAATGCCTGACTTCAAGCTATATTACAAAGCTGTGATCACCAAGACAGCACAGTACTGACACAAAAACAGACACGTAGATCAATGGAACAGACTAGAAAACCCAAAAATGGACCCTCAACTCTATGGTCAATGAATCTTTAGCAAAGCAGGAAAGACTATCCAATGGAAAAACAAAGTCTCTTCAATAAATTAGACAGCCACATGCAAAAGAATGAAACGACCATTCCTTTACACCATACACAGAGATAAACTTAAAATGGATGAAAGACCTAAATGTGAGACAGGAATCCATCAAAATCCTAGAGGAGAACACAGGCAGTAACCTCTTCAACCTTGGCCACAGCAACTTCTTGCTAGACATGTCTCCAAAGGCAAGGGAAACAAAAGCAAAAATGAACTTTTGGGACTTCATGAAGATAAAAAGCTTCTGCACAGCAAAGGAAACAATCAACAAAATTTAAAAGGCAACCTATGGAATAGGAGAGATATTTACAAATGACAGGTAAAGGGCTGGTATCGAAGATCTACAAAGAACTTCTCAAATTCAACACTCAAAAAACAAATACTCTAGTTTAAAAATGGGCAGAAGACATGAACAGACACTTCTCCAAAGAAGACATACAAATGGCTAACAGACACATGAAAAAATGCTCCACATCACTTGCCATCAGGGAAATATAAATCTAGTAGGAAATCTTTATGAGAACAGGGACCTTGCCTCTTTTCTGCCTATTGCTCATTGCTGAAATACCAGCAACCAGAACAGTTATTAGGATTGAATTAGCTGAGTCTGTATCTCCAGTATCCATTCTAGGACCCAAGAAAGAATGAATGCTCAGTGAATGTTTGTGGAATAGAATGAAAGTATTCTTGAATTGGCCCTGTCAGTAAAGTAAGTAAAAATACATTTGCTTGGGGTAACTGGTGAACAGTCAGTAATTAGTAGGTAAAGGGTGAGAGATGCTATCAGGGCTGCATTAGTTCTGTCCAGAAGAAGTCAAATCATCTATGTTAGAGCTATAAGTTTCTTTAAAGACTAGCCAGTCATCTCATGCTGGCGTAATTCCTTTCTATTCTTTTCTCAAATATGAGGGCTTTTAGTTTTGTTTTCACAACACTAAGAGCAATGGGAAGCCATCGAAGTATTTTAAGCAGGCTTACGTTTTTCAAAGATCAGTCTTGCTGCAATATGGAGAATAGTTTGGAGGTAGACACAACCCGGATACAAGAGATCATGAAGGAGGCTACTGCAGTAGTCCAGTGAGGAATAATGGTAACTTGAACTATAGGATGGCAATGTAGATTGTGAAGAACATACACACTCAAGAGATATTTTGGAGGCAAAATAAATGGGTCATGGTCATGAATTATATACGCGGGTAAAAGAAAGAAGTGGTTAGGTACACCAGTGACATTTTTCTATCTTTGTCTCCTGACTGGAACTGACTTCTTTTAAATACTTTTCTGTTAAATACTTTTAAAATAGTAGCCCTATTTAATTTGTTTTGGTTTTGCCAGCACCTCACATTAGGCGTGGAATCTAGTAGATACTCAGTGAAAGTTTGATGAAAGAATGAACAAATCATTGCCTAGCAGGCAGAGAACAGAAGGAGCAATATTGGGAGATCAATACCAGCAAGGAGAGGCCATTGGGCCTATAAATACTAAACTAGAGTTTATAGGAAGGGCTGGCAGGAATAAGGCAGTTTTAGATAGGCTATCAAAAGAAGAGCTAAGGCATAGAGAAACAGCCAGAATTGGGGTAGAAGGCAATACTCTCTTAGGAAAAGGACAGGTGAAGTAGTTATGAGTTATGATGGGAGCCAATGAAGCAGTTATGACTTCAGGCTCTGCGCCAGACTGCATGGGCTCTAACCTTGATTCTGCCTCTTCCAGGGGTATGACCTTCTTCGGGAAGTTTCTTGACACCTTTAAATCTCAGTTTCCTTATGTGTGAGGATAATAATAGTACCAATCCATATGGGGTTATTAGGATTAAATGACATAATGCACTTATCAATGACCAACAAAACGTCCTAATCCTTAGTAAAGATTAGCTATCAACCAAAAAATAAGACCCAGACAAGGAGGAAAAAAAGACAATGATAATAACAACTATCATTTATTTAACACCTGTTTTTAACAACCACTTTAAAGATGACAGATTGAGGCTCAGAGAGGTTAAGTAACTTACAAGTAGGAGGTAAAAATCAAAACCTGCTCTGTCTGAAATTCAACACTCAGGCTATACTGTTAAATTTACTGAATTATTTGAATTGGAGCTCTTTTAAGCCCCTGACCTACCATGGCCTTGATAAATCCAGTGCTGAAGATACGGACCCAAAAGACAGGGATCAGATTTCCCAGGTGAAAGTACTGAAGCTTGACAAGGGGAATGGCATCAAGGAGCCAGACAGAACCTGTTTCCCTACACAGAGGCATCCTACATCCACACAGTCCATGAACCAACAGCAGTGTTAGCCACATACATGGGACATGTACTCCATAATTCATTCTGGAAAATGGATAATTATGGGAAGCTGTCAGATTCAATAGGCAAATGCTGGGGAAATAAAAACAACAAATTATGTGAGAGCTGATATTTGTTCAGGCAGACATCTGTCTTCTGTTAGAGGATTTAGGGATGTTTTTCAACACAAATTTTAAATATGGCTTGGAAAAAATTCTCCTCAGCATGGTCTGTAGGGTAGAGCCAAATTCCTGCTTTCGGTGGATCTTCTCACATTGACAGAGGGCTGATCCCCACAGCTATTAGACGGAGGAGAGCAAGAGGCATATTTAGGCTGATAGCCCTTCCTCCCAGACACTCCAAACTGTCCTCTTCTTCAGAATGCACTTTCCACTCCTGTGAGACCACGATCCACACCACCTCCACTTGTGCCCAACTCATTCCCACCTCCACAGCTTTGCACCCTCTGTTCCTACGGATGTCCTCCTCCCTCATTCTTGCCTTTCCAAAGTCATCTTTAAACTCCCAGGTTTTTTCAGAAAACCTTCCCCAAATGCCCTATACCAACATTGGTCCCTAGCCCATCCCACAACCTGGGATCCAACAAACATGTGACTTCTGAACTGTGTGATCTAGAACCTGATCATCCATCACAACTTTAGAGTAAGACAAAAGAATAGCACATTCAGTCAGAGGGATGGATCCTCAACCACTTCCTGCTACTCCCTGGCTGCAGGGACTTGCACAAAGCATAAATATCTCTCTGAGCCTCAGTTACCTCCTCTGCAAAATGAAAATACTCATACTACTCAGAGAGCTATTGCATAGGCTAAATGAGATAATGCATTTAAAGCAGCACTAGAGATACATTTTTCAGGTTGAGCCTACTTTGTAAGTTGCCATCTTGTGCTCTTTTCCTCCCTTCCTCCAAACAGTAATCTGCTTAGCTGCATTCTCTCTTTTTTTCCCCTCTGTATTTCCACATGTAAGGTAAGCCAGTCAGAAGCTCCAGACCACTGAGGGCCCTGAGTTGGTGTCATAATGAATTTGGTCTTGCCTGTTTTGTTCAGTGGGATTTCTAAGGAGGCCAGGGAGAGAATTGCACAAAAGATAAGGAATAACAGAAGACAGGAGCTGTGGCTTTCCCTAGGGGGATCCAGAAATTCAAATCACCAAGTAGCCTGAGGCAGCAGGATCTAGGCAATGGTTCTTAATATCAGGTGGCTCCCAGAGGCTGAGGCATAGGGCTACCAATTCCAGATGGCTATATTAAGCAGGCATGAGACTAAGATAATGGCTCAAAAATCCTCAATAGATTAGACCAATTTCTAGGGAATTACTGGAATCTGAGTAAGTAAGGCAGGGACAGTAGGCTAGGCGAACAATGATCATACTCAAAAATGAATCCTGAAAACGCTCAGGAAATGATAACTAGATTGCAGAGTTCCAGGCAGAATGGATCTTTTTCTTTCAAGGTTCCCTTAGAACTTTGTTTCTACTATAAAATTATAAACTATAAATCCTACCACTGACAGGCTAGAATTTAGTTTATATGGCACCTTGTACCTATTACAATGTGAATGCCTGAGCCAGGTAGACCTGCTCCGCCACTTAATAATAATCTGGTCTAGTTCCCGTCTCTTAACTAGTTCAGATGTTGATTTCCTTATCTGTTTAATGGGGCTAATAATATGCCTTGCCTGGTTATCTGAATTGACATTGGAAGCTTGACATGGAATAGTGGATGTGAAAGTGATCTGTAAACTGTTAAGCATTAGAAAGATTATTTTTATTTATTATATCTCATCAAATAAAGCTATAAATTTCAGCAGGTACAAGCTATTCTTTATTCATCATTTGATCCCTATATCGTAGGGGCATAAATGAGAGGGCCACTATTAATTGAGTTGCCCTTATGGCCAGCACTGTGCTAGGCACCTAACATGCCTCATGTAATTTTATTTGATTCTCCCTTTTCTTTCTAGACCTGGCTGCCTCCTAAGAAATAACAGATACCCAGTAAATACCTTTGGAATGAAATCCCACAGTTCCACTTTTCACACTTTGGGGTTTGAATGATATAGTTAGAGAATAAAAGTGATATGATGAGCATAATTCTGCTAATGAGTGACAAAATGGCAGTAACCATGAAAGAAGCAGAGGTTACTGATTCTCTTTCTAAACTTAATCTCATCATCTATTCTACTGAACAACATTAAATTCCTGACCTTAAGCCTGATCAAATGTACAGGATGATTCTCTTGCCTCAGGAAGCCTCCTAGCCATAAGGTGATGTTTTACTAATATCCATGTTCAATCCTAAGGATTACATAAAAATTTAGAAATCCATCTGTATCTCAGAGGGGATTTGGGAGAGACTGTACTTTGCTTAGCATGTGTGTATATGTAAAACTGACCTCTATTTGTAATTACACAGAAATTAGAGAATCAGAAAAGGCTCTGCTTTCTTCTAGCTCTATTTGAGAGCCTTTGATGTTGACTTCACTGGTCTGGCCTTTTTTATTCCTCCTCCATGTCAGCACATAGTCACAACTATTGCAGCCAACTGTTCTCTTCACTGCCCATAAATATGCCATGCACACACTGAGACTCCTAACTGGTCTGTCAGCCTCTGTTTGATTTCTCACAATTCATCCACGTTATAGTCACAAATGTATATTTCTAATAGTCAAAACTAGTCATGTCACCCTCTCCCCTTCCACAGCTCCCCATCGTCTATGGAATAAAGTCCAAACTCCTCAGTACTTTAAGCTGTCCTTCCTTTTCCCTACCCCTCTCTCCATACTCACAACATACACATGCATACCTATACAATACAATAGGCACACGTCCCACTTTTATTGACAAACTTGTAGTTTTCTGAACCTTACTTGCTTTTTCTCATCTTTGGGCTTTAACTGGTAAATATACTGTTCCTTTGCATGCTTAGGTAGCTCTTATACTTCTTCAAGAGGTAGCTGAAACACTGTCATCCCGAGAAAGTGACCTGACCTCTTATTCTGTAACACCAACCCACCTCCTCCACGGCTGACTTAGTCCTCCTCCTCAGTAACTCTCAGAGACCCATCACCCCATCATGGCACTTCCCACTCTATTTGGTAGACCCTTGGTTTTTGACCTGGGACCTGTACAAATCCCAAGATTAAAAATATAGACTACCTAGCTGAACTCCATTACAGACAGAGAAAGTGAGATCCAGCAAGGTGAAATGACTTGCTCAAAGTCTGGTACTATAACTCAAATCTTTTGCTTCTTAGCAATTACTCCAAACACTAAAAAATAAATAAAAGAAGGAAGGAAACTAACATGTACAAGGTTTCATACACAGAACTGTATAGAAGCGGTCCTCTGATACGCTTCTCTTAATCATTTGCTCTTGTCACTGTTTCACAGAAGGAGGCAGAGTTTGAGTATCTCAGAGTCCAAGGACCCCAGGCTAAATGGGGCAGAGTTGGGATTCCATACACACTTCTTGTCTCCAAGTACAGTGCTCCTCCATCACTTAGCATAGGTTTGCCCTCATTCAAATCATTCAAGATTGTTCTAACTACTGTAGGAAGAATAATGCAAGAAAGGGGGGAAAGAGAGTTCCACCAAATATAGTCTACATGGACAAAATGATTCTGTACTCAGCACACTGAACATGTGTCACTAAATGGAGAGATGAACAGAAAAGAGGAAAAGTAGCATCCACAGATGAGATCTGTGTTTGCAAAAGCACTATCACCCCCGTTCTCACAGACGTGTATTAAAATGTACTAAGATACACAGGTTTCTGGGAACCATGATACTAATTATGGCAAAGATGTCTCTTCCTAGACAAAGTCAGGGGCCATTTCTGTGTCCTTTAAGAATGACTTTTGACCTTCTATGATTTGTAAAAGCTTTATTTAAATGTCAGTATTTCAATAAAATTGCCTCACATTTGTGCCGTGTGGAGAATAAGAACATGGGTTTTGCAAAGTCAGACAGAAGAGTTTCTGACACTTTCAGCTTGCCACTTGACTAAATGTGTGGCCTTAGCTTCTATGAGCCTTAGTGTCCTCATTTAAAAGATGAAGACAATGATAATGTCCTTTAATACTGTCATGAGAATATGAAATATGTCATGAAATATGGTGTTGGAGGTAAAGCACCTGGCACAGGACACAATACAATGATGGATCTCTTCCCTTTATTTTCTTCTGCTAATTACAATGTTCCTCCAAGAATTTTCATATGTATTTAATCCTCACAAGAACCCTGTGAGTCAAACAGGACAGATACTATTTTTCTATTTTACTAAGACTCAGGAACTCTATATGATTTGTTTAGAGACCTCCAGTTAATAATTATGTGAACTGGCAACTAAACCCAGATTTTCCAGGTCTATGCTATGTTCCATTTATTCATTCAGCAAATACTCACATACTAGGCTCTGTGAATATGCCACTGAGTAAGACAGACCAAGTTTCTGTCTCTGTAGAAATTCCTTTTGACGTAACAGATTCTACAAAAAAAAAAAAGGGGGATAGGAAATAGCCATAGAAGGTAGAGATGCCTTGCCACAGACATTACATACAAGGCAGTTATAAGAAAAGCCTCACAGCTCTTGTGTAGTCCCCTGGCTGCTAAAGAGGAATCCTAAAAGTCTGGCTGGAGGTAGTATCACTTGTCCAAAGTTAATGATGTGCCAAAGGGCCAATTACATGTCACAAGACTACAACAAACCCTCTTTCTCCTTCACTAGCCTTGGAACAGGCTATGATGTTACTTTAGAAATGTTTCAATGTGTCTATAGAGCTATTTTAGCATTCTCTTAGTTATACCAATCAACACTTCAAAACAAGAGAAACTTGGACATATGTTCTTCCTGATCATGCCTCACATTGAACTAAAACAGTCTTAACACATTAAAAACACGAAGGAAGTTCTTGCTACTTCCCCCTCACACCTCCCTGCCTCATGACCCAGTTTAGGGACTGATTTTACTTGGCTTATGCAATGCCCTGCCTAGTTCCCTGCCCTCACATCTCTTCCCTCCTTAAAACTTGGGCTCCTTGACTCAATCTTATTCTTGCAAGATTTAAGGATTCTTCCTACAGCAGTTCAGGAGTATCAGTATCAAATCCACCTCATCTGGCTCTATGTCTCACTCCAGGCAACGCCAAGTGACTAGTCAATTAAAAATGAACGGTGGCCCCTATATCCCTATATTCCCTGACACTTCTACAATATCACAAGCTTTCTCCATGCATTCCTGTCTCCACTTGGGGCCTCGATTTCTCCCTTCATTCCTGGCCTTGGAACTAGAGTGTCCCTCTGCTTCACACCCATAGCCTGTCACAATGTGTACATAAGTTGCCTTTTCAGTCTTATTCCCTTCCCCCTCCTTCATAAAAGCCTTGGCATTCACCAACCTGATGAGCCAATGTTGGCAACACCTTCTGCCCCCGCCCCCCTGAAATACATACATATTTCTTCACATCTACATTCATACTTCTCTCTACCTGGGATACTTGCATCTAACCTTTGTCTTCAGAATTCCTAATCCATTCATTTTTCAAGGCTAATCTAAAATATGCCCTTCCCTGTCTCTTGAGAAAGACACCGGACAAACAAAGCAGGAAAAGTGTCAGGGTGGTTGAAAGAACATTAGCTTTTAGTTGTATAATCACGCTTGTCCCCAGTTTTGTGGTCTTTGGGGAACTCGATGAACATTTCTAAGCCTCAGTTTCTTCATCTGTAAAATGAACATAATAACACCAATCCCGCATAGATAACAATACCAAATCCAGCACAAGGCAGGTGCTTAATAAATGACAGCTATAATAATTATAAGAGGATGTGCACACAAACAACTCTTGAAGAAGTTAGAATGTGATTCCACTTTCCAGAAGGAGGAACATTGGCATCTACTTGTCAGGCTATGGAAGTCTCTTGGTAGAGCAAAGCATTTGAATACAGCTTTGGAAAATGGTTAGAATATCAACATATAAAGACAATAAGAAAAGCATTTAAGGAAGAAATAATGGTATAAGTAAAAACATGCAAGTAGGAAAATATGGGGCATAATTGGATGGTCAATTCACATAGATTGAAGCAGGAGGAGAAGAAAAACAGTCAAGCTATATTGCCAAGAATGATTTTTCTGGAGATTCAAACTATTTCATCTACATGGACAAACGACTGAAGTGAATCTTTACACAAATTCTAACACCACCAGAAAACTTGGAAAACACACCAACGCTTCTCTGGCATGGATCCATGAGAAGGTTTCAGTGAGAACAATTTGGTTTTTGCCAGCATTCATGAAAGGTGTGAATAAGATTCAGAACTTTTAGTACAAAGGGAATACTCAAAGCACCTTTTTTTTTTTATTAAGACACAGCAGCCTTTTTGGGCTTTATTAGAAAATTCTCGTGCCAGCTGTCTCTTTTCTCTGACTCACGTTCACACAATATGCCTCTCTCTTGTTTCTCGTCAGCACTGCACTCAGATACTAATGAGTTTTCGGGAATAGAAAACCCAGTGGAATATTAAAATTGGAAAGAGGAGCTCGTTGAGTTAATTTCGCCGAAGTGCATCACAACACACTGCAATGTTGTAAGAATGAATATTCAAATAGGAATTCAGTCATGGGAAAATTAATTAAGGAAAATGTTATTGCTATTATTGCTTTTTATACATATACATATGCAGAGACACACAACCATTTATTGGCTTCAGTATTAAAAATAATAAAAGTTAAACATTTATGAAAGTCAAATGTTCAAAACCTCTTGTTGAGTTGGTGTTAAAATTTTTTAAATTAAAAAAAATTATCTATAATTCCAGAAAGCTGTTTCTAAAAGACAAATTCCATCATGATACTCCTTGCTTAAAAGTCTTTAATAAATCCAAAACATCCTTCAGAACAAAGTAAAAATCTTCAGGGCTGCAGTATGGCTTCACTGTGTGGCTTACACCTGCCTCATCTCATTTAATCTATTTATATTCTTTCAAATATGTTGTGTTCTTACAAATCTCCCCATCCTTGCACATACTGTTCATTTTGTGTGTAACATTCCTTGACCATTTTCAGATGCAGTTCAGTATCACTTCCTTCTCTCTCTGCTAGAGAAAGGGGCCCTCCTCAGTGTCCCCATATCCCACTGGATTTAGGGCTAGTTAACAGAAATACTATGCACCTACAAAATGCTGGAGACCATGCCAGGAAACTGCATATTTTATTGTCATAGTCTGTTTACTTGGCGTTCACCCACTAGACAGTACACTTACTGATTGATTAAATAAATACTCAGCACTGGGATTCAACGGTGAACAAAAATACAATCTCAACCCTCAGACAAGTTATAGACTAATTATATAGGTAATTATTAATGGTCCTTTGAGTAATAACATCTTTACTTCCTAAAACCTGAATATTTTTTGAAAGGACAAATTAAAAAAGTGAAAGAGTAAGGTGGATGGATATGGTATTCTATAAGATGGAATTTGAGCAGAATTCCTGGGTAATATAAAATTTTAAAAAATCTGATGTATCAGTAAGAAAACTGAATTTGGAACCAAAATACTCATATTTGAATCACAGTCTCTGGACTTATGAAATGTGTGACTTTTTTTTTAAAGGTTTTATTTATTTACTTGACAGAGAGAGCCAGCCAGCAAGAGAGGGAACACAGGCAGGGGGAGTGGGAGAGGAAGAAGCAGACTCCCAGCAGAGGAGCCTGATGTGGGGCTCAATCCCAGGACTCTGGGATCATGCCCTGAGCCGAAGGCAGATGCTTTACGACTGAGCCACCCAGGCGACCCGAAATGTGTGACTTTGAGCAAGCCTCTTAACCTCTGTGAGTTTTAACTCTCTAATTTATAAAATACTAATACCTGTTGATTTAGAAAGTTCAAAGTTTTCATGACTCTCCATACCCAAGGAAAAGAATCACAAAAAACACAGTGGGAATACCATTCCCAGATAGATAACTTTTAGGGCCAACTCTAATCAATTGGCAGTTGCTTTTTGAAGCATTATGTTGAGAAGGGTTCTGAGAATGAACCCAGATCCAGTAGGAAGTGCTATGATCACTTAGCAATGTCTGCCCTTGAGGGTACAGGAAAGTGACTATGCATGTAGCCAAGTATTTGCTACCCCACAGGCAGTGGGTATCCATAGAAAGTGATTAATTAGATGAGTGCTGTAAATCTGGACACAGTATGGGATGGGATGGAATAGAATGAAATGGAACAGAATAGAAGGTAGAACCCCAGACTGGCTAAATGAGACATCAGAGAGAATCTACCTTTTCACACAGCACTCTTAAGCTGTTTAAAGTAATCTGCCTTCTTTTATAGTTGTTTAGGCAAGTTATCTTTTTCTTGTAGACTATGAACGCCTTATTCTTGGCACATAGGATTGAACTGATAATTGTTATTGGATGAACAAGTGAATGAATAAATAAATGAAACAGTGAATAAATATATAGCTCTTCTGCTTTCTCTGTATGATCTTGGACAGGTCCTCAATGTAACATATCAAGCCATTGTCGGATTCAACAGTTTACAGAGCACAATCACCTCCATTAGCTCATTTGATCCTTACCACAATACAGAGAGGTGGACAATGGTATGACTATTTTAAAAATGAGGAAGCTGAGGCTCCAAGATCAACTGACCTTTTGTTGTTGTTTATTGTTTTTTAAAATTTATATTTTCTTCTATTTTTTTATTGGGCCTCTTTTGTATTTATCCTATTAGGTCATCAGTTTCCTTATAAGTGAAAAAGGGGGAACATAAATCTTGATTTGCTTACCACACTGGTTTGTAGTAAGGTTCAAACCATTGTAAACTAAAGAGCACTGTTTATATACAAGGCAGGATCTTGATAATTCTTTGCTTGTTAGGAACTTCGCAATTTTTAGCTTATTTCATTCTCACAAAAGCCTTAAAAGGTGGGTTTTGATATCCAGATTTTACTGATGAGGAAACTAAGTCTCAAGCCCAAGGTCACTAAACTATCAAGGGGTAAAACTACTGTGTTTCTAAAACCTATACTGTTTCCTCTAAAACATAAACCCTTTTCTTCAACAGGACACTTGTGTTACAATAATGCATTCTTTGCTTTTATTTTCCTCCAAACACTAAAGATATTAGCTGTGGCATATGACATGTGAAAACACAATTTGCTTCAAGGGGGACAGGTTGCTGGCATGTATTGGATTCTTCATAGAACTACATAAACCTGGAGGGGAGGAGTGGCCAGAGGCAAATGGGCATGTATACCAGGGTCAGGAAGGTAGGTTCCCCTGGACCAGTTATGGCTGGGGCTGGGCCTGCCCATGGGTCTGAAGCTGCACAGACTTTCTAAAATAAGCAGGGAAAACAAGAGCCCTGTGAAACAGCGCCTATTGAAATGCAGGTTTTACAAAATAATCCATAGCTCCCTTGTCTCCTCGGGGCGTGCAACTCTGCGCTTTGTTCCTGGGCCCACAGATGAGCCCTTTATTCTTTTGTCTAAACACGAAAATTATGGTTCCCTGAGGAACCAGTCTTGGGTCTGAGCTTGACTTTTTATCAATCGTGTTAATTTAGAAATAAGCTATTGCTTTGACTTTGCATTCATCAGAGTCAAGGGTGGATTGTCTTCCTTTGGTCCCCTTTGTCCTTAATTAACAGTCATTGAATACCCATATTAATTAGTGGGGCTGAGAGATATTTTGCCTCACCCTTCACCATAGTGGATAATTAAAAGTCCCATTAATAAAATAGCTGCATTCATAATTTCTATAAACCTATTATGAAACAATAAACATGATTATAGGGTACCTACCATTTCTCTCCCAGCCTCCCCTCACTATTCTTGTCTATTTCCACAATCTTAGAATTGGGAAGGACAAACTAGCAAAGGTTGCAAGTGGTAACCTTGGATCTGATCACTTAGGGTATGTAATTAACAGGATAAGCAGATGAGTTCTTGAGAAGAGAGGAAGAGATTCACCTGGACTAGAAATGTGATATGGTTTTATAAGCCTGCAACTCCAGACTCTTTTGGATTTTAATTTCAAGTAAAAGTAAAAGCTTCATTCTTAATTGGACTGGAAATATCCACCCTGAGTTTTAAATTGGATGCTCTGACATTTTTGGCTCAACTCGATGTAGCAAATATTGTTAAGTATATACCATGTGTTGAGCATAATGAATGAAAGATAGAGATTGATCACAAACAGTGCCTTCCCTCAAAGAGTTTGCTATCTAATGGAATGGAAAGTCCCTTAAACAACTGAGATACAAAGAAGATAATGTAAATTAAGAGGAGGAAAAAGTTTCTACTTCTCTCAAGGTCTCACTCCCTAATAGACTGGAGTTTTCTTTTAGATACTCCCATCACAACCATGTACTTTTCTAATCATATCATTTACCACAAGATGCTTGTTTAATTCATAATGAAGGAAAGCTACATTATACAGCAACTCAGTTTTTCTCAGTTTAGTATTCTCAGTGCTGGCATATCATGGGCACTTAAATATCTATTGAATGAATGAAAAGGCATTTGAGCATTAGCAAACCATCTTAATAAATATAACTACACACAGAAATAAAGCTCTAGAGGACACATTTCACAAATATTCTCTTATTTGATATTCACAACAGTCCTTGTCCTAGTTATTTAAAAAAAGAGAGATACACAGAGATGTAAAACTGATCATTTGGTGAGGTGATGGCACCACCCAGAGTGGCTGACTCTAAACTACTGCTCCTGCCACTATAACATGCCTCTGTCTGTTCTCTACCTAAAGTTCATCTTCTGTTCAAGAGTTTACCTGAGCTCCAGCCACAAAAGATCCTTCTTCTCAGAATTCCTACATGAAGTTCAACACTCATAAAGTTGGTATTTCTCAGGCGGATATGTGCTTCTTTCTTGTCCCTGTTAGATTTGAATCCTCAAACTCTCTCCCACTGCTGCTTGAAGACAGCTTTCTGATTCTGTCCTGCACTCCCTGGCATCCTTTTGCTCTGACTAGACCCCTAATAGCCTTCATGATTACTCAATATAAAATCTCTTGAGCATTCAGAGTCAGTTACGCCTCTAGGCTTCAAGTCTTAGATTCCCTTGTCTCCCCCACAGGATGTAACATATGGCAGATACTCAATAATTACGGATTACCTTTCATTTGCAATGTCCTACCTGCAAAATCACTCCTTGTAGAAATTCTAATCTCTCAGGAGTCCACACTGCAGTCTCCCTCTCTTTACCTTTCATTTGCATTTTACCTCCCAGCATAAAGGCTTCTACCACTGAAATTGTTCTCATTGACTTCCCCTGATAGCCTATTTCAAGGCTTCTTCAATGTCTTTATTTCTCTGCATCATTCAATATGGTGGAGCAGTTTCTGTTTTAAAATGCTCTCTTCAAAAGTTAATTGGCAGGGGTTGCTTGGGGACTGAGCTGAGAATGGTGGGGAGGAGTGGTGTGGAGAGAGGGATAAGTTTCCTGAAGGGATAAAGAAGATGTGGCCCATATATACAATGGAATATTACTCAGCCATCAAAAGGGATGAATACCCACCATTTCCATCTACATGGATGGAACTGGAGGGGATTATGCTAAGTGAAATAAGTCAAGCAGAGAAAGACAATTATCATATGCTTTCACTTATTTGTGGAACATAAGGAATAGCATGGGGGACATTAGGAGAAGGAAGGGGAAGATGAAGGGGGAGAATCAGAGAGGGAAATGAACCATGAAAGACTATGGACTCTGGGAAACAAACTAAGGGTTTCAGAGGGGAGGGGTTTGGGGGGATGTGTTAGCCTGGTGATGGATATTAAGGAGGGCATATTGCAATGAGCACTGGGTATTATACACAAACAATGAATCATGGAATGCTACACCAAAAACTAATGAAGCACTGCATGGTAACTGACATAACATTAAAAAAAAAAAAGTTCCCTGTCTCAGTTGTGATGATGGTTTCATGGTTGTATACTATGTCCAAACTTAGCAATTATTCACTTTAAATATGTGCAGTTTATTACATATCAATTATACCTCAATAAAAGTATCTTAAAAGTTTTTTGTTTTTTGTTTTTCAAAAACTCAATTGGAAAAGTGGTCTCTCCTGGTTTTCTTTCTGGTTATCTGACCATATCTTTTAAGTTTCCTATCCTATTCCAGAGGATGGATCTAGTTCTAGGATATCAGCTTTGGCTGCTTGCCTTTTCCCATCATAAGAGATTGGGCCTGTTGCCCTGTTTCTGAGGTGGAAGCCAAACAACTAGTCAAAGATGAATTCCAACTTGCACAGTTGTGCTATTAACTTTGCTTAACTGCATATAAAAGAAAACTAGGGTGTCGCTCTCAACATTGTTAATATCATATTTGTCTTCCACCTCTGCATCCTTTTTCACTTTAGCACAGTCATTGTCATCATTACTACATTTATTAAGTGCTTAATATATGCCAGGAACTTTATTAAACTTCTAGTGTCTCATTTAATCCTTACAACTACTAAAGGTACTACTGTTATGCCCATTATACATATGAGAAAATGGATTCACAGAGAAGTTATACCACTTACAAGAGCTAACAATGACTGACTCAAGAGATGAACCATAGTTTTTCAACTTCAAAGCTCAGACTTTTAATCACAACACTGTATTATCAGACTACTTTTGTCTCTCTGCCTTTCATCTCCATAGAAAATATCTGAAGATCACAAACTAAGAAAACCTATGAATATAGAAGAGAGTGGGAAGCATCTCTCCAGCTGCTAAAAAGCCTCAGGATCACTGAAAGGGGCATCAAAAAGCATTTTATTTGGCTTTCTCCTTCATACAGAATACCCCTGTATAGATTCTGTGCCTATATTTTTAGTGACAGGAAGCTCATACCACCTGTTGAGACAGCCTTCTTCATCACTGCACAGTTCCCATTTTTGTCCCATAAGAGATCAAAATCTACTTCCTATATTTCTACCCACTAGTCTAGTTCTGTTCACACCTGGTCTCCTGGCACCTTGACAGGCTTTCATAATTTTTATGTTTCCCCTGAAACTTACCTCTAGACTAGTCCAGTCCTCCTTGGTTAACATTTAACCATGACTGTGCTTTCTTTCCTTCAGAAACTATACTAGACACTGACAAATGCAGTGTTCCAGTCAGGTAATTAGTTTTTGCCTTGGTCCTAGTCCCATCCCTGTTCTTTGTGATGAACATTTATCAGTCTGCCTGCTGCCCTGCCCCTTCTCAGAGTCCCATCCCTGTCTGTCCCATAGCCACGATATGAGGGCAGGTATGACTACTTGACACAAGAGGGGAAAGGTGGAGAGTCAACATTCAGGTGACAGATAATAAGAGAACTGGTCTAATGGCAATATGATTAAATAGGATGAGGTAGATTAAGAAATACTTAGAAGACAAATTTGGCAGACTTGATAATTCAGATGTGAATCAAAAGAGAAGTTAAAGGCACATTTTGCTTGTTTGGGTGGAGAGTGGTGAAAAAAATCAGGCCGAGAACACTGAAAGAGGAAGAACAGATTTGATATAAACTTATCTTTTTACCTTTTCATGAACTTTTATTATAAATATATTTTAAACTTCATAAAATCATTGTTTTTTTGTAAAGTCAAGATGCTTTTTTTTCTTCCAAATTTTTATTTAAACTCTAGTTAGTTAATATATAGCGTAATATTGGTATCAGGAGAAGAATTTAGTGATTTCATCACTTACATATAACATCCAGTGCTCAACATAACAAGTTACTGAGTTGTGCTTTGGACATGTTGAAGGTAACGTGCAATGGACACAAAAGTATTGACATCTGATAGGAATTTGGATACATGGGCCCAGAGCTCAAGAGAGATCTAGTTAGAAGAAAATAGACTCTAGAATAAACCACATATAAATGGTATTTGAAATTATGAAAGATGATAAAATTCGAGGATAAGGGTTGAGTAAAGAGAACAGCAAGTCAAGAACAAAAACGTAGGGAACATCCATACTTAAGAAGAAGATAGAGGAAGAGGATTGATAAAAGAAAGCAATAATGAAGTTATGGAAGCATAGGAGAAAAGCCATAAGAATGTATTGTCATGAAGTCCAACAATAAAAAATATGTTGAGAGAGAAATGACAAAAAGTGTCCAACTCTAGAGTTTTTACAGGAACTGAAAAAAAATGTCCTTTACAGTTGGTAACTTGGCAATTAAGAGGTCTTTGGTAACCTAGCAAAAGCAGATTCAGTATAGAGGTAAGAATGACAGCCAGAATTCAGTGGACTGAAACTAATTAAAGATGAACCAATAAGACGAAAACAGAGGGAGGCAAATCATAAGAGACTCTCAACTATAGGAAACAAACTGAAAGTTGCTAGAGGGGATGTGGGGGAGGGATGAAGTAATTGGGTGATGGGCATTAAGGAGGGCACATGATGTAATGAGCACTAGGTGTTACATGCAACTGACAAATTACTGAACTGTACCTCTGAAACTAATAATACAGTATATGTTAATTAAATTGAATTTAAATAAAAATTTTTTTAAAAAGATGAACCAAGATCCATATACTTTTTCAGTGATTTCCAAGGGATGAGAGCTAGGAGAAATATGACACCAAGGGAGGGATATATTTGAAGAGGTGGGGTGACTTTTTCAAATATTACGTGACCTTTTTTCACTAGGATTATCATCTTATAGCCTCTCCCAAGCTCATTTGCTCCAATTCCAGGCTACAGTGAATTTCCATACTGCTATCACATCCTTTAGGTGTTTGGATCAGAATAAAAGGCTGTAAATCTCCGTTAAATCAAACACTTAACTTTTTTTTGACCACAGACTCCTCTGAAATGCTGATATTTACACTCAAAACTGTAGATAAAATTTCAAGAGATTGAACGAATTTGTGAAATGGAATCTTCTCTCATATACTGTCAAGTCCCTTTTTTCTGGATAGTGTTGTCCCAAGATAACGCAAATGACAATAAAAGTTACTATGAGGTATAATAACAATAAGCATTTACATTTTATACTTCATAATATATAACACACCTTCACATTTTTCTCTTATTTGATCCTCCCTAAACTCCATGTTTTATCTATAAGGGCAATTACATTACTCACTTACATCTAGTGACAGATACAGAATGTGATTTCAGGTACCTTGACTCCAAATCTCCTGCACAGATACTTGGGAACATGTCAGTGTTTGGTGAGCTGTGAGTGCTATTCAGATATGGGCACTCATCATCACCACTGGAACTCCCATATGTACAGCTTTTCTTTCCCTTTTTTTTAAATAGATTTTATTTATTTGACAGAGAGAGAGAGAGAGGAAGAGAGAGAGAAAGAGAGATCACAAGCAGGGGGAGCTGCAGAGGGAGAGGGAGAGGTAGGCTCCCCGCTGAGCAGGGAGCCCAACATGGGGCTCAATCCCAGGACCTGGAGCTGAAGGCAGATGCTTAACTGACTGAGCCACCCAGGTGCCCCCTCTGCAGCTTTTCTAATGGTACCATAGACTCGGAGAAGCAAAATGATTGCTTCACACAGCTAATGAGTGGCAGAGTTTTTGTCTCCTGATGCTTTATCACATGACTTTTCCTTCTTTCTGGACACAACTACTCAGAGAGAAGTACTGGGCTACTGCCCATGTCTGGACTGGTTCTTCTGTACTCTGAGCATTTGGCTTTTGGGACATAAACCATGGGACAGATCAACTCTATATTTCCTGTGCCTCTTATCTCCTTTTAGAGATAGGGCTTTGATTGAATAGCCTCCTGAAAATTCATTTCTTCTTGCTTCCCTACATGGCTTGAATTTATTGCCACAGTGACTCCTTAGAAGTTCCCTATTTCCTCTTTCAAGGACACAGAAGAAGGCAGCATAGAATTTTTCCTTTGTAAATAAGGCTGCTCCTCTTCTTCATCGTTCCCTGTTTCCCTTAAACAACCTCCATCTATCTATATTTAGTTGCTATTGATTCTCACTTAACTGTCTTGTCCCTCTTAGACTCTGGAAAACGCTTCAACTCTGTAGAAACTGAGTGTACTGCTTCCTCTGGTTGCATGGGTAAACAAGCCACAGGTATGTGTAGTGTAAACATTCTATCTTGCTTCTGCCCCCAGGATCAGTCTCAATAGAAAAGTGGAGTAGGAGTTGAGGTAGGATTCCTGTACCTAAGGTTATTGGACTGAGAGTCAAGAGACCCTGGCAAAAGCCCCAATTCCAGCTTTTCCTAGTGGTATTATCTTGGATGAGTCACAGTTTCTCTGTGGGCTTAGACTCCTTGTCTGAAAACCAAAGGGGTTTGTACTAGGTAACCCTAAAAGCCCTTTAATGCTTCCTTTCACAAATTATATTTTATGTTACATATATATTTATTGCATAATATTAATACAATATAAAATTATAAATAAGCAAAATTCTGGGAAAATACCTCATAAATGGAAAATCCCTTCATAGATGTACTCATTGCTCTGATGATGTTATGACTGAATACGTGGATCTTCACAAACCTCCAAGTCCTTATGGCTTAATATCAGGTAAGAATCCCAGTTCTCTCCCAATCCTTGCTCTGATTTAGCTATGAAGCAAAGCTACTAGAAAATAAAGTTAATTTGGCAAAATGAAGAGGCCATTTCAGCCTTAGACAAGGGGAATAAGAAGGAAGATTTAGGAAGTAAGTTTTGACATTAGCCAAAGGAAGGAGAAAACAGGTCCCGTTCTGAGAAGTGTTCAAATTACTTCTGTACATGGGTTGAGAGAAGTAGTCAAGGAATAGTTGAGAACCATTGGACAGAAAGGTACCTACATGTTTTTTGGGGAAGGAGAAAGTTCTGGAGTTCATAATCAGCTTTTTCTGTTCCTATATCTTAGGCCTTGGTCTCTTAAGGGGGACCAGAATAAATGCATTGAATTCTAGCAACTGGTTCTGAGAGTAAGGAAACCTCTGACCACTGGGATGGCCCTGAGAGAGGGAAGAGCCTTAAGAACAAAACGTCTATTACAGTTATTATCATCATCATTATTTCTTCTTCTATTGTCTACTTTTCTGCTCTTTTCTTCTGGTCTATTTTATATCTCTGCAATTAAGGCTTTGACCCTTCCCAAACACAATCCCCTTCCCTGACACTTCCCTTATACATATTCTTTTGCTGCATTAATATAAATAAGAGTGTCTAGAATGAAGGAAATGAAGGTTCTGCTCCATCCTTCCCTAGTGAGTAGGCTTTAGGACTTTGGCATCCATGTCGGGGTCCCACACAGCAAGCATGTCAGTGACAACATGTCCAGCAGAGATGAAGAGGATGGGGATGGGTACATTTTCAGTATATTCTGGAAAGAGTAGAAAGAATTAGAAAAATAATAACCCCCAAGGAGAACTAGGATCAATGGGTGAAAACTTTACAGAGAACATTCTGAGTATCAGACTTTGGGTGAAAAGGAAAGGGAGGAAGCAGGAACCAGGTAGGTGGAATAGGAAGTGGGGGAACAAACTTATTTGAAAGATTGTTCCCTCCCTTTTTCTCCCCAGTCTATGGAGAACTGATGACCTGAAGATTAATGCACTATTCCTTAGAGAAAAGAAAATTCTGACTTGGGTCCTGCAGATATTATTACCCAAGGAGGCCCAATCCAACAACAACAACAACAAAAAAGACGAGGAAATGTCTCAGGAAGCTCTGGGTAGGGATGAGCTGTAATACAGGTGTGGCTGATGACCTTATTGTTGGAACATTCTAGCTGGACCCAGTTAGGGTGAGGTCTATGAGTGTCAGTATCCAAATTCTCTTACCTCATGCTATATAACCAATGATTTAACAAAAATGATTGACTAAAAAGACAGAGCTGGAAAGGCAGAATGATGCTCCTTTGAGAGAAATCAAAAGCCAGGATGGTTCTCCATTAAGTTCATGCTTCTATGCCAAAAAAGAGCAGGAAAACACGAAGGAGGCCTCTTTACACATATACTCACCATTCACGGAGCCTTCTTGCCCCTTCCTAGTCTTGACACTCTTGGCCACTGATGTGGCCATGTATGTATGCTCTTGATGTTTTCACTATATATCATTCTTTCCTCTCCAACTCTTATTTCTCATTCTACTACCATTATAACTATGATAACAACAGCTCTAATTGCTAGTTAATCTAGTTTGCTCCATGGCTTCTTCTGAATGAATACATTATATATATATGTATATTAAACTGGGTATATATGCTCAGTTTAATTTTTAGATTATCCTATACACAAGTTGATTTTGGTGTTAACTTTCTTTTGTAGATGAGGACACAGGCTAGAAGAAATTCCATACTTTGCACAAAATCATACAAGTAGAAAGTGGTGGAGCCAGGTTTCAAAAGAGATCATCTCTTTGACGTGAAAGCCCATGCTTTTCCCCCTAAGCTAGAGTGTCTCACTAATAATTTATTTCTTTTCAATAATAATTCTGATATTTTTGATTCTCCTTGTAGGTGATGTCACCTCCTCAGTCTGCCTTGGCTGACACCTGAAGTCCTATCCTATCAGCCTTGCTCCACTGTCACTGCCACCCCACCACACACACACATGCACACCATCTTCTCTAGCCTTGCAGGAAGTTCTCAGACAACAGGAACTGAGGACCTGAATACTAGAGGAATTCAAGACAGATTTTATAGGACAAGTTGCTCCTTTTGTAGACACATGATGCCTGTCTCAGAAGATGTATGCTTGGTTGCTGCCTAAAATGTTGGGGCGGTTGGTTTCCAAGAATTTGGCATTGCTGCTGGAGACCTTTCTCTTCTTATCTTACCATAGTGCATTTGTTTCACAGGGCTCCTTTTTTATGAGTAACGAGCGGACTTACTTTAGCTATAAAAATAAAATTAATTCAAATCATTGTTTTCAAAGAAACCCAGAACAGGGTCATATCTGATTTGGCTTCTAAGGAGAGAAACTTATTCATGATATGTCAGAACTCAGCTCTTGTTGGACCCACACATGTGTGCAGGCATGCACATTCACAAATACAGTCTCCCAACCCTGAAGCTATTTTCCAAGAAAACCAGATGAAGAGAATCTTCATAAACAGAAGCCAAGAGTGAGTCAGTGTCGGGTAGAACAACTGAGCAGATAGTCCTAGTAGGAGGAATGCCAGGACATATGAAAAACAAAAGCAGTGAGTTCAACCATGAGAACCTTGGAAAGTTGCCTGGGACCTTGGAAACCATTTAATCCAGCACTACTAACACATATATTCCAGTAAATTAAAATGTTCCATTAGTTTAATATTTGAAACAACTCAAACAAATAATTCTAAAATTAACTTTAGATATTTCTGAACTGGCTAAGAAATGAAACAATATCATTTCAATCTTAGATCTTACCAGGTAAATGAGTTTGAAATGAAACTGAGATCATATTTTTAAGTCAAGGAGCAAAGGAACTATATAGTTGAAATAGTAACTTTCTATCTGTGCAGATTTAACTTTTTTCTTGAACGATATTTTGGGTAAAGAAAATATTTCTACTCCCAATTCTAGTCATTCTCCACTGGACCTCTGTCAACAGCAGGTTTACAATAAAAAGCCAAGATGTGGATACCAAAGTCCAGTGTGGGAAGGGTGGGGCAGGGTCTTCTTCTCCCTCATTCTATAGTCCCTCAGCACTACTTTTATTGATACAGCAAAATATATTTACTAATGGAAGTACTAATAAAGGATGTTCTCTTAAAGGAAGAGCAAAGCCTAGCCTAGTCTGGTAATGAATAATTTGAGAGGCAAGATTACTGACAGTGCAGGGCATGACCAGGAAAGGGCAGGTTGCCCGGTGAGGACTGTGAGATGAAAACTGGTTAGAGAGGAAGCAGAAGTGGTCAGATGGGGGAAGTTAATGAAGACCTTGACTGTCATGTTCACAAATAGGAAATTTAATTCTACAGGTGAAGAAAAACCGTACCATGTTTTTGGAAAAGGATCAAAATGATGTGATTTGTGTTTTGGGTAAACTCATACTAACAGTAAATGGAGAATAGATTTGAAGGGGAGAAATTGAAGGCAAGGAAATCAGTCAGAAGGTTGTGCAATAATCCATGTACGAGGATAAACTTCAGGAGAGTACTTGGCATTCCCAACGTATCTCAGGACCTAAAACAAAGGACATGCTCAATAAATAGTTATTAAGCAAAGAGTGACCTACATTTATGTCCAAGAAGGAAATAAAAGAGATAGAGCTAGGTTAGGAGGCCAGATCTGTGGTGGAGAGACCACACTTATCCATAGGTTTCCAGATAACATTTTTTCCCCCCAGATCATTATCCAGACTGTGCTGCCTAGCTGCCTAGATTAAACTACTTTTTATTAAGTATTTATCATGCCCAGACCACCAGGCTTAGCATCATTGTGTACAATGATCTCTTTTAATCTCTTTGAAAAAAAGCAGGAATTAGATATTGTTATCCTAATTTATGTGTGGACAAAGTGAAGCATCTGCCTCAGGTCATGTAGCTACTAAGTTGCACCAGGATTTGATCGCAAGACTGATTCTAAAGCCTATGACTGTTCCTCTATACTCAGAGGAGCATGTGTCACTTGCCTTTTTAAACAGGGGATTTTATGTATCCCATTTCCATACACATTCCAAAAGAGGCCCCGATCTCACAGCTTCCACAAACAATAGCAGCACATTTTGAAAATTTGTGCAAATGTGGTTTTAATAAACTGCCTCAAAATTTTCTCTATGCCTTAATAAGCTTTTGTATCCTCAGGAGGCCTTATTAGATAAAGATAAGATGTTTTAGGAAGTCCCCCATCCCTAACTACTTGAAGATGCATTAATCATTTTAAATCTCCCCCAAAATCATGGGCAAAAAGTCCTATTGTTGACGCTGGCTTAATGAATATAAATGGCTACCAGTTCCCTCATGAAATATCTTTGGATGAACTTCCACAAATACTGAACATGAGGTGGACCCAGAAAATCCTCTAAACAAATAATAGACTCTACCTAGCCCTGCAGCAAGCCTTATCTGGTTATAATTCTACCCTCTTGCTCCAGCTTTCTCTTGCTAAAATTATTTGAAAGTGTATTGCTTTTCCACTCTGAAAATACATATTGCATGGTGCACTGGGTGTTATACACAAATAATGAATCATGGAACATTATTACATCAAAAACTAAGGATATACTGTATGATGACTAACATAACAATAAAAATTATTATAAAATAAAAAAGTCATTGGAAGAAGGCTAAAAAAAGAAAAAAAAAGAAAATGCTATTTTACACTACTTTGTTTCTAATAGGGCCCTGGAAGTAGCAACTTAATATTTTTTTTTCTTTCCAGATGTTGCCCTTTCCTCTTTAGAAAATGAATTTTCCACCTATCATCTCAATGTACCCTGTCAAATGGTATCCTGCTTTTGGCCCAAGTGCATCCCCAGCACAAAGGCAAGATGTCTCTCAGGGACAAAAAACAACAATATTCTATTTAATCCATGTAATTGTTTTTAAAATGCTCATTGTTTTTATTAGTAGCCCTTCTACTGCTGTCATATCTCTTGGGAAAATATTTCAATTATAGAAATATGCAATAGAGTTAGAAAGACAGTTCTCATTCATTCACAACCAACACACTATTTCCAAATTTTGGGGAACCTGACAGAATGAATAGACTGAGATTTACTTTTGACAAAAGCCAACAAAAGGTAGAAAGGGTATGAAGGAAATTAACTAGCTGTGCCTACAAGATCACTACACTGTGCTAATTTTATGTGTAAAATAGGGGATAATAATGCTCATATTACAAGGTTTTTATGAAAATTAAATATATGTGAAAATGCCTAGCATTGTCTTGGTCACTAGAAAAATTCAACAAATAGTAGTAGTAGTTGCTGTTATTGCTGTTGCTGTTTCAAGGGAAACATTAAAACTTTCTTCTTTACTTACCAAACATTTACTGATCAGCTGTGACACAGCCCATCCCCCTTTTAAAGAAGCTGTCAATGTAGTGGGGGGAATCAGACAAGTAAAAAGTGAACTACTATGTAATGTAATAACTCTTATAATAGAAGTATGTAGGGACTGCTCTATGAACATAGATGTAGCAATCTAAATAATGTCTTATGTTTATATAGCATTTTACAATTTTCAAAGCTATTGTATCACAACAACCATTTGAAGTAGGTTTGAACTACCCAGTTTTACAGATAATCATCATCATCTTCACCTTGACAACTACTATTTTCTACATGACTACTATGCCTGGCCCTGGGCTAGGAACTTTACATGTATTATGTCACTCAATTATCACCAGAAACCTGAAAAGTAACTACTTTGATCCACATTTTACAGATGATGAAACTAAAATTCAGTAAGTTTTATTGGCTTCCCCTATTCACACAACTTCTAAGTGATGTAGTCCAAACATGAACACAAATCTGTCTGTTTCCAAGACATGGTATTTTCTCCAACCATAATTGAATTATAGATAAAAAGCAGGTCAGAGAAAATTACATTGGGGATCAGGACAAAGAGGACATTTTTCTCTCAATGTGCAAAAGAGAGGGTGACAATTAACACCCTGAGCTCTATACTAAATATGGAAGTCATCCTTCTAGATTTGTCCCAATAGTTGCCATTCAACAAAGTAGGGGCATATCAAGAGTTTCTCAAACAAGTGGCCTTTGGAGAGGGTATTATTACATCATATCAGATAACCTATGGTTGAATTTTAACATTGGTATTGCCAATTCTGGCATTCAATCTTTCAGAAACTATACTGGCCATCTAGACTAGAAAATAGATAACTTGATGGCTGCCAACTAAAACCAAATGTTTAAACAAGCCGCTAGCCCCTAGACAGGAAAGCCGAAAGTGTTAAGAAAACCCTGAATTATACAGTAGTCCTCCCTTATCCAAGGGGTTGAGGGTAGAGCTACTTTCCAAAATCCCCAGTAGATGTCTTCCTAAAATGTATTTTGGAAACTCAAGTACTTGAAACTTTGAGTGAATGAAGAAGTTTTAGATCTGGAAACAACAGTGACTATACCTCCTTAGAAAGCCTCTCTGTCTTCTGTAATCCACAGGGCTCTCTCTAGATCTGCATCCTAACGTGTTCTCTCCAGATCAGACACAAAAGGCTCTGATCATCTGATACAGCCAACCAAAGGAGATAGGTCCTATGTCCCCAACATAGGTATGCCCCCTCAGGAGCTTAGTTTTCATTTACTTTGTACACCAAGAATTTTTAATAAAGCTTCTAAATTCAACTCAGCTTAACAATCACGTATTAAGGTCCTATATTTTTTGTGAAAGCACAGAAATAAATAAGACTCTGTATTCAGAGTTCAAGCCTAGTAGGGTAGATAGACACATAAACAGATAATATAGTGTATGAAATTATGGTGATAGGGGTATGTCCAGGATGACTGGCCTATGGTAAGACTCATAATATGTTCGGCAAAGAACTTGGGTGAGGCTGGCCAGTGGAGAGTGGGTGGGGACAAAGAACAGGAGGAAAAGAGATTGGAGAACAACCCAGTTATCTGCTTATCATCCAATGCACAATACCAGGGTGGAGTCAGCATGACTGAGGCAGACTTTTGCCCCAGGCACCCAAGGTGACAAGCAAGTGGCATGGATATGGGATCCCAGCAGCAGGTAAAGCTAAAATCGAGCAGTCAGTAAAGATTCTGGGAGACCAGTTCATTGAGGCAAGTGCAGAGAGAAGATTCTGCTTCTCTAGAGGATGGGATTGACTTGAGATTGGTGTCAAAACTCCAGTAAAACAAGTTGGGATTCAGACTTAAGCACTAGTCCTATCCAGCCCTGATGGGAAATTAGAGTGCCGGACAATGAAACAGAGGCAGAAGTCCAGTTGTTTGTGGTAGAGAAAGTTTTCCAAGACCAGGCAGATTGCTGAGGTTCCCCACATATCCTCATGCCCAGATACATTGAGGACTATGTTTATAGGAGCAACACTAATTTCAGACACCACTTTATCCTGTTAGGAAAAAAATTAGAATAGGACCTTGACATGAAAGCCTTGATACTGAAGGGGTAGAGAAGGGATAAAGACAAAAGCAAATATATTTGTTGTTGAAACATATTTGAAGGCTGGGAAAAAGCAAATCCATAGCCTCTTTCCTATCAAGACAAAAGGGAGTCATTTTTTTCTCATTTATCTGAAGATATCAGCAAGAAGCACCATCATTCACTACCATTTTGTGTCACGTAACTGTTAAAATAGAAATTTAAGAAAGGAAAGATCCTTGTTCCATTTTTTTTCCTACCTGAACTTCCCTCATTTTCTAGTTAGATAGAGATTCATGATTTTTTTTCTCTTAGGAGAGCCACAAGGAACCTGTCAGAAATATTCCAGCATATGCAAATTCTAACTAGACAGACAAAAATAATCTCTGTTCTGTTCCTCATGTGCTCTGTGGGGGTTTTACCTTGTTTGCATGATTGATCAGTTTGCGTGTTACTTTTCAAAAATCACTTTTCAAATGGAGACATGAAGTAGAAAACAAGAGGAGAACTATCAAGGCCTGGGCTGAGTGAAAGGGTACCCAATTCAGGATAAGCCTTTTTAACAGCTTACAAATATTCCTCCTGCACATATCAGATGCTCACTGTTAGGGGCAGTTTTTGCAGCTCTATTATATGGGCAATGGGAGAAGAAATTCCCCAAAGATGAACCACAGAGTGAATAGGCTCTCTGTTTTTTCCAGTTGACAGTACTTCTATGTCTAAATACATCAGATGCAATATAAACTGCCAAGGCCAAGCCAGTATCCCTAAATTTTCTCAGGACTCATTTCCCTTAGTTCCCGAGACTTCATAGTGTTTCCAACCCTTCCTATTATGCAGTTTCTACACTCTTTCCCAGGAGCTCTCTCCATATCTAACATTAAGAAAGAACTTCCATAATTCTTCAGAGATGTCCCCCTCTTTGCCCAGCTCCAGACAAAAGGTGCTCCTTATATGTAAACCATAAGAAAAATAATCCACAGCCATGAAGCACTGTTCTCAGAAATACTTGCCCCCAAATCTTATTTTTTCAGGTTTCATGTCTTCTTCATCTTCATCTCCACCACCTTTGTCCAAGCTTCACAACCTCTCACCTATGTTACTGAAGTAGTTCCATAACTCGCCTTCCTGCAGCCATTATCTCCTCCTTTTGCTGCTTCCCTAATCTCTCCCTCCCCCATCCCAAACTTCTTATTCCTCACTCTATTGATAGTGATTTCAAAGTACAAATATGAAAATGTAACTTGCTTGATTAAAAAATCATGAGCACCCTTAATCAAATGCTAAGGAGAGGAGAAAGGGAAAATAAGAACATTTTGAGCATCTGCAATTTGTCAGACTTTGTACTGGATCCTGTTACATACATTACTGTTCCTTATTCTCACAACACTTCAACATAATGTAGTGTTAACTCTCATTTATTCTGAGGAAACTAGAGTTCAGGCCATATATGTATTCAAGGCCATATAACTAATAGATTCAGTACACAGCATGTGAGGTCTGCAGGCATGTATTGACTTCACTTTCCCAGCATCAGTTCCCAGTCTAGAGACGTAAAGATGAAATAAGACATTTGACCATCTCAGACTCTGAGAAGCCCAGAGTGGAGGAGACACTCACAGTAATAGTAAATTACAGTACAATATGTGAAGTGCACTGCTGAGTGGCAAAATCAGGGTTTGAACCTAAGTCTCTCCCAGTTAACCACCATTACTGATTTTTGCAAAGGTGAGAAAATTTCAAATGTTAAAAAACTTTCCTCAAATTTAACATGATAGTATTCACATTTTTACTCAAGAACTATGTAATAACAAAAAGTTAAAATTAATTCAGTGATGTTTTCAAATGAATTTGCATTTTATTAATCACAAAAGCAACAATAGTCTATTTGAATCCACATCTTTGTGGATGTGAGAGATACTATTGGTCAATGTACATACAGTGAGTGCACAGCCACATCTGAGTTTAGGACCCCCTTGCAATAACCTCTGTAGCTCTCTCTGGGACCTTAGCCAATTCACTAAGAATGAGTGCCAGCCTTGTAACCTTCTCTGACATAATACCCCTCCATAACAAGGTTCTGCACTGCTGATAACTAGAAAGCCAGGATGAACAATTCTTTATGTGGAGGTCAAGTAAGCATGCACCTTGGCCAGACCTTGGACAATGATGAAAAGTCTTTGCTCCCTCCTCTAACCCACCTAGATACCCAAGCACAAGAAAGGAAGAACTAGAGAGGGAGGGAACTACAATGTCTTAGTGTCCACTCTGTGCTAGTCACATAATTTATAATCTAAAAATTACATTGAGTCTGGTGTTTAAAGACTTTCTGGAGAATCTTGCCTTCCCCCTTTTAGCCTGAGTGCCTGCCTTTCCCTTTCTTCACTCCATTTATCTTCTCTATTTTTCTCAAGTGTACTTTGCTCTTTTACATTCCAATGCCTTTGCTAAAGCTGTTATTTTGCCTGGAAAATACATGATCAGCTCCCATTTTTAATCCTGCTAAAGTCTCTCATGGTTCAAGACCCAACTCCCCTCTGAAGCTACCCCAAATCTATACAGGAGGTAGTTCTATCTTTTCTTTATGTTCTCCTCTATGCCACTCTTGATTTCCCCTTCCTTTATATCATTGAGCACATTATATCATATCCATTTGTTTATGTATGTGTCTTTTATCCCTGCCTTATGCTCTTTTGGGGGTGTGGGACTACATCTCATTTCTCTTGAATCCCTAGTACATAGTATTATTCCAGGAGCATAATATGCATCCAATAAAAGGTAAATGAATGAACGAATGAAGTGCAAGCCTAATATCTTTAGTTGCATGTGTCAACACTGATGCTTTTTTCTCAAACTGTCTGGTTCCTTCTGTCTGTCCTGTCATTTGTCACTTTCTAAACTACTCATCTGTTGAGATGATTGTAAAAGCCCAGGATATGAGTGTTGGAAGAGACCTTAAAGACCATCTAATCTGATCTTCCTAGTAAGGCAAAAATTCCCTTTTTGTGGTCAGGAGTCATTCATTCTCTGACTGAATACCTTTAGTGATAGGGAGTTCACTGCCTTATATAAAGGAATTCAATCATTCCTTAATGATAGTGATTATTAAGAGTGTCAAACTATATCTTTCTATCATTTCTCTCTACTGAGACTGTTCCTGACTCTGAAACTACACTATTTACATGTATTTTCTCCTTCAAATGACATTCTTTCAGCTATCTAACGAAAGATGAAGAAATTAAGCGTCACTTGTGCAAGCCATTTTTGGACCTCAGAAACCCTCATAGGTTTCTGACATCAAAGCTGATAGCTGTAAAGGTAGCTGGCCGGGGCAGTCAGGTTCAGTGACCAAGAGATTGGCAAATGTGTACTTAACCCTGGAAGGCACCAGGAATCCACGTGGTAGAGAGCAACAGAGGGAGCCTAGGTGGTACTCTAAGCTGAGGGCAGGGGAGGCAGCATAAGGAAAACACATGGTGTCCACAAAAGCAGTCCAGCAAGCTAGAAGGATAAAGTGCAAAATGGGACATAGAGTGGTAAATGTGAGACTGGCAAGTCATCAGAAAACTGAGTATCAGAGAGGTGAATTGACTTGCACAAAGTTACATAGCTAGATAGGGGAGTAGGCTGGCGCATAGCCAANGTCATTTTTTTCTCATTTATCTGAAGATATCAGCAAGAAGCACCATCATTCACTACCATTTTGTGTCACGTAACTGTTAAAATAGAAATTTAAGAAAGGAAAGATCCTTGTTCCATTTTTTTTCCTACCTGAACTTCCCTCATTTTCTAGTTAGATAGAGATTCATGATTTTTTTTCTCTTAGGAGAGCCACAAGGAACCTGTCAGAAATATTCCAGCATATGCAAATTCTAACTAGACAGACAAAAATAATCTCTGTTCTGTTCCTCATGTGCTCTGTGGGGGTTTTACCTTGTTTGCATGATTGATCAGTTTGCGTGTTACTTTTCAAAAATCACTTTTCAAATGGAGACATGAAGTAGAAAACAAGAGGAGAACTATCAAGGCCTGGGCTGAGTGAAAGGGTACCCAATTCAGGATAAGCCTTTTTAACAGCTTACAAATATTCCTCCTGCACATATCAGATGCTCACTGTTAGGGGCAGTTTTTGCAGCTCTATTATATGGGCAATGGGAGAAGAAATTCCCCAAAGATGAACCACAGAGTGAATAGGCTCTCTGTTTTTTCCAGTTGACAGTACTTCTATGTCTAAATACATCAGATGCAATATAAACTGCCAAGGCCATGCCAGTATCCCTAAATTTTCTCAGGACTCATTTCCCTTAGTTCCCAAGACTTCATAGTGTTTCCAACCCTTCCTATTATGCAGTTTCTACACTCTTTCCCAGGAGCTCTCTCCATATCTAACATTAAGAAAGAACTTCCATAATTCTTCAGAGATGTCCCCCTCTTTGCCCAGCTCCAGACAAAAGGTGCTCCTTATATGTAAACCATAAGAAAAATAATCCACAGCCATGAAGCACTGTTCTCAGAAATACTTGCCCCCAAATCTTATTTTTTCAGGTTTCATGTCTTCTTCATCTTCATCTCCACCACCTTTGTCCAAGCTTCACAACCTCTCACCTATGTTACTGAAGTAGTTCCATAACTCGCCTTCCTGCAGCCATTATCTCCTCCTTTTGCTGCTTCCCTAATCTCTCCCTCCCCCATCCCAAACTTCTTATTCCTCACTCTATTGATAGTGATTTCAAAGTACAAATATGAAAATGTAACTTGCTTGATTAAAAAATCATGAGCACCCTTAATCAAATGCTAAGGAGAGGAGAAAGGGAAAATAAGAACATTTTGAGCATCTGCAATTTGTCAGACTTTGTACTGGATCCTGTTACATACATTACTGTTCCTTATTCTCACAACACTTCAACATAATGTAGTGTTAACTCTCATTTATTCTGAGGAAACTAGAGTTCAGGCCATATATGTATTCAAGGCCATATAACTAATAGATTCAGTACACAGCATGTGAGGTCTGCAGGCATGTATTGACTTCACTTTCCCAGCATCAGTTCCCAGTCTAGAGACGTAAAGATGAAATAAGACATTTGACCATCTCAGACTCTGAGAAGCCCAGAGTGGAGGAGACACTCACAGTAATAGTAAATTACAGTACAATATGTGAAGTGCACTGCTGAGTGGCAAAATCAGGGTTTGAACCTAAGTCTCTCCCAGTTAACCACCATTACTGATTTTTGCAAAGGTGAGAAAATTTCAAATGTTAAAAAACTTTCCTCAAATTTAACATGATAGTATTCACATTTTTACTCAAGAACTATGTAATAACAAAAAGTTAAAATTAATTCAGTGATGTTTTCAAATGAATTTGCATTTTATTAATCACAAAAGCAACAATAGTCTATTTGAATCCACATCTTTGTGGATGTGAGAGATACTATTGGTCAATGTACATACAGTGAGTGCACAGCCACATCTGAGTTTAGGACCCCCTTGCAATAACCTCTGTAGCTCTCTCTGGGACCTTAGCCAATTCACTAAGAATGAGTGCCAGCCTTGTAACCTTCTCTGACATAATACCCCTCCATAACAAGGTTCTGCACTGCTGATAACTAGAAAGCCAGGATGAACAATTCTTATGTGGAGGTCAAGTAAGCATGCACCTTGGCCAGACCTTGGACAATGATGAAAAGTCTTTGCTCCCTCCTCTAACCCACCTAGATACCCAAGCACAAGAAAGGAAGAACTAGAGAGGGAGGGAACTACAATGTCTTAGTGTCCACTCTGTGCTAGTCACATAATTTATAATCTAAAAATTACATTGAGTCTGGTGTTTAAAGACTTTCTGGAGAATCTTGCCTTCCCCCTTTTAGCCTGAGTGCCTGCCTTTCCCTTTCTTCACTCCATTTATCTTCTCTATTTTTCTCAAGTGTACTTTGCTCTTTTACATTCCAATGCCTTTGCTAAAGCTGTTATTTTGCCTGGAAAATACATGATCAGCTCCCATTTTTAATCCTGCTAAAGTCTCTCATGGTTCAAGACCCAACTCCCCTCTGAAGCTACCCCAAATCTATACAGGAGGTAGTTCTATCTTTTCTTTATGTTCTCCTCTATGCCACTCTTGATTTCCCCTTCCTTTATATCATTGAGCACATTATATCATATCCATTTGTTTATGTATGTGTCTTTTATCCCTGCCTCATGCTCTTTTGGGGGTGTGGGACTACATCTCATTTCTCTTGAATCCCTAGTACATAGTATTATTCCAGGAGCATAATATGCATCCAATAAAAGGTAAATGAATGAACGAATGAAGTGCAAGCCTAATATCTTTAGTTGCATGTGTCAACACTGATGCTTTTTTCTCAAACTGTCTGGTTCCTTCTGTCTGTCCTGTCATTTGTCACTTTCTAAACTACTCATCTGTTGAGATGATTGTAAAAGCCCAGGATATGAGTGTTGGAAGAGACCTTAAAGACCATCTAATCTGATCTTCCTAGTAAGGCAAAAATTCCCTTTTTGTGGTCAGGAGTCATTCATTCTCTGACTGAATACCTTTAGTGATAGGGAGTTCACTGCCTTATATAAAGGAATTCAATCATTCCTTAATGATAGTGATTATTAAGAGTGTCAAACTATATCTTTCTATCATTTCTCTCTACTGAGACTGTTCCTGACTCTGAAACTACACTATTTACATGTATTTTCTCCTTCAAATGACATTCTTTCAGCTATCTAACGAAAGATGAAGAAATTAAGCGTCACTTGTGCAAGCCATTTTTGGACCTCAGAAACCCTCATAGGTTTCTGACATCAAAGCTGATAGCTGTAAAGGTAGCTGGCCGGGGCAGTCAGGTTCAGTGACCAAGAGATTGGCAAATGTGTACTTAACCCTGGAAGGCACCAGGAATCCACGTGGTAGAGAGCAACAGAGGGAGCCTAGGTGGTACTCTAAGCTGAGGGCAGGGGAGGCAGCATAAGGAAAACACATGGTGTCCACAAAAGCAGTCCAGCAAGCTAGAAGGATAAAGTGCAAAATGGGACATAGAGTGGTAAATGTGAGACTGGCAAGTCATCAGAAAACTGAGTATCAGAGAGGTGAATTGACTTGCACAAAGTTACATAGCTAGATAGGGGAGTAGGCTGGCGCATAGCCAAGATCTGGTTTAAAGTCATCTTTGCTAGTTAAATAGTCTATACTGTCTCACATCTCCCTGTCAGCTCACTCCTTAGTACCAGCCACAAAATGATGATTCAAAATGAATTATTAGATTGAGTTTTGTTTCCTCACTGGAATCTTCACATAGTGGCCCCCTCTATTAGACCCCTGGCTGGCTCCTAAAACAGATTTATGCCACAGGAGCACTCAGGTCAGAGCCTCCAAGTCAGAGGCTCATCCAGCACTACTGCACAACTTCCCTTTTCTATGATGCACAGGGTTATCAACCACCTGGGGTCAACACATTCTTCTTTAAATATATTAGTTAATCAGTCTTAATGGATCTCAAGGCACTTTCAAGGATAATTTTCCATATCTCTTTCCCAATCAGTTTTGTTTCAAGTTTAACTTCAGAAAATCTAATTTCCTTTGTTTTAAGTTACTGGGAGATACCTCATTTCCCTAATTTTATAACATGTATACAAATCTCAACCTGTACTATCAAAAAGCTACAACAAAAATAAAGGTAGGACAGGCCTCCTGACAAAAGTTACTCCATGATATGGATTCCGATTGAGCTTTCTAGTTTCACTTCTTGCCACTGTCCCTAAGAGCTGCCCCTGGGGACTCAATCCTCTGTTCCATCTTGATGGGCTTAGAATGGCAAAAGTTTCTTCTAAATTATCCTCTTGTCAAGGCTAATGAATTGAGATGATAGTGACTTTGCCAACGTCACACAGAACACCAGCATCAGGAAAGAGGTTAGAATCTTCGGATTTTCGCCATGGCTTTACCTTGAACCATGATACTCACGAGAACTTCTGAGAAAATGGTTGGGGAAAAAAAAACAAGATCTACTATATGATGCAACATATTTGAGGTAATATATGCCCCATGTGAGACTTACCTGGACAAATGATTTCTACATTGTTAAGGTAGGCAAAAGATTCAATACAAACATAAAAGAAAACCTCCTACCCCATGGCAATCTCAGAGTCCCTGAATAAATGAAATATTTATTATTCCCAGCAGAGTGGGTAGAAGTGACTGCACTGAAAAAGCAGTTAATTTCTGGGCAATGTGTTTAACATTCCCTGTTGATCACTTTCTTGGGGGTCATTCAATCAACAGGAAAGCTTGGCTGTCAGAAATTCCAGAAATGCTCCTTTGACACAGTGCTTAGCAAGACATTTGGGTTGCTTTCTATCAGCCAATCTAACATTGCCTCACTTTTCCTTGAAATCCTATATAACTATTTATGTGTGTTTAGGTAAGGGAAAATAGAAATATTGTCTCTTGCCTCATAAACTAAGAGTAGTTTAAAAACAACTCAGTTTTGGGGCGCCTGGGTGGCACAGCGGTTAAGCGTCTGCCTTCGGCTCAGGGCGTGATCCCGGCGTTATGGGTTCGAGCCCCACATCAGGCTCCTCTGCTATGAGCCTGCTTCTTCCTCTCCCACTCCCCCTGCTTGTGTTCCCTCTCTCGCTAGCTGTCTCTATCTCTGTCAAATAAATAAATAAAATATTAAAAAAAAACCTCAGTTTTTTTTATTTATTTATTAATTATNCCCTGCTTGTGTTCCCTCTCTCGCTAGCTGTCTCTATCTCTGTCAAATAAATAAATAAAATATTAAAAAAAACCTCAGTTTTATTTATTTATTTATTTATTTATTTATTTATTATTTATTTATTTTTCTTTTTCAGACAAGCAGAGAAAACCTTAACTAGATCAGCATGAAGCAAGGCTGGGTAATAAATATCTGGCCCATATACAGCTATTAAAGTTCATTGATTCACTTTTAAATTAAACTGCAGTAAGGTCACCTTGATTATAATATCTCAGACACATTCTCAAATAGATACAGGCATTGGTCTTAATGTCCTGAACCCATTGTTCTTGGGCTGAAATGAACTGGAACTTAGAAACCAAAACAAATCTCTCAAAAATTGAATGATGCTTCCTTGTTCCCTCTTGTCTTTGCTGGTCACTTTTGCCTGTGTGAAATTGTTTCCCTATTTCTTCAGTCCCTTTCCATCATTATGTAGTAGAATGAGCTTGGGCCTTGCCATCATAAACACCTGGTTTGAATCCTGGCTATGATACTTGCCAGCTATCTTGCTTTGGATAGATAACTTAACCTCTTTGAGATTCAATTTCCCCTTCTGTAAAAGAGAATTAATAGGTATCTCTGAGAATTATAGAGAAGATTAAATTAGAAAACATCTATGAGAGCTAATACACTTCTTAGCATGTAGTATGTGCTCAATTAATATTAATGTTCAACTCTTTATTCCACTGTGTTTCCCACCACAACATCCAGTAGTTCTTCTTAGAATAGAGCCAACATATCTTCAGCAAATGTGGGGCTCTGGTACGCTAGTAACCCTCTTACCTCCTACTCTGCAGTTCTCCTCAGAGAGGGCTGGCTTTTGGAGCCATAGATATAGATTTCATCCCAGACCCCCCTAATTCCAAGCTCTGTGAACTCAGACAAACCAGTTCACCTTTCAGAGACACTGTTTCTCCACTTTTAAATAAAAATGTTACCTACATCATAGGTTTATTATACTGTGAAGATTAAATGAAAGGAAACCATGTTTTGGCAAACCTGACCCATTACAAACAAACTGCAGTTTTTTAAAATTAATTACTAAGAATGCATTAGGGTTGCTTTGTCTGCACAGTCTAAGCTATAATATAAGGGGCAGAAACAAACAAAACAAAACAAAATACCTGTTTTCTGGCCTCTAGAAGCTCACAGTCAGGAACAAGATGTTCAGTAAATTAAGTGCTAAAGTATACTTGGGGAAGGGTCTAGAAACGCATTTAGAGATCTCTTCAGTTATAAAGGAGTTTCATTACGCTGTAAAATATATTCAGTTATAAAGAACTTTCATTATGCTGTAAAACATAAAGGAACCCCAACCTGGCATCATAAAAAGACTTTTGTTTCAAAACAAAAAGAACAATTACATCCAAGCATTTTAACTGGGCCTAAAGGTCACATCTAACTCTCTGCAAAGATAGGACCCTGCCCTCAACATCCTATAGAGATGACAGAGTGCTCGATGCCTTCAGAGGCACCCAAATCCTCACTGAACACTTCTGATTGCTGGCAAGTACAAGCTCACAGGGAATTACAAGGTAGAACTCTATATTTCATTCACTTTAGGTGGCCTCTTCATCTGCAAGATAGATCTTTAAAAGGGAAGATAAAATTTCCTCAAAAGGTAAAATTAAAATGCAGAATTTGGAAAAAGAGAATGATACATTATCAACACCATGCATTCCCTTTCTTGCATAATATTTCCTATATTTTATCATTTGTAGTACACATTTTTATTTAATATCTTCTTTGCAATCCTCTAAGAAACACTATGAAGAAAGTATCTTCATAATTTAAAAATCTATTTTTTCACATTTTATATCTTTTTTGAAATGGAAATGTGTCTTAAAATAAGCTTACTGTTTCCTTTCTTTCCTGAAAAGTTGACAAATAAACACAATTCTTATTAAACTGTTGTACAGTACACACATCTTAAGATTGAAAAATACATTTTTTAGAGATATTGGAAGCTAAGACCCAGATAAGGTATTTAACCCAATGATTCAGAGCAAGTGAGGGAAAGGATCAGAACAAGAATTCCTTAATCTTGAGTTCTGGTAACTTGTTTTTTCACCATCCAGCTCTGATCCAGGACTGCTCTTCCTAAGGGAAAATCAGAGACCAATCTCCACCAAGTCATGTAATTGGAAGAAGCCCTCTGTCAACTGCAAATATTGTTTGACCTATTAGCCAGTTATAGTGCCTAAAATTTGCAATCTTTGGCTCTGTCTTTGAGTTATATAAGCAATCCCTGATACAACACCCACATTATATATGTCTACATGTGTGTACTATAATCTTATGTTCTACTTCCTCATTTCATAAAGGATTTGAGGTGACATAAGGAAATATAGATCATAAAATTGTAAAACAAAATAACACAATATAAAAATCAAGATTAGGAAAAAAGGTCAAAGCTAGAAGCAGGGGGAAATGAAGCACAACTGGATAAACCATAAGTGTCCATACGAAAGAAGATACTGTTAAGTCATAAACTTGGTTTTGCACCTTCTGGCAGCCATAGCACAAACAAAGAATCATATTCTTTTTTTTTTTTTAAAGATTTTATTTATTTATTTGACAGAGATAGAGACAGCCAGCGAGAGAGGGAACACAAGCAGGGGGAGTGGGAGAGGAAGAAGCAGGCTCACAGCAGAGGAGCCTGACGTGGGGCTCGATCCCACAACACCGGGATCATGCCCTGAGCCGAAGGCAGACGCTTAACCGCTGTGCCACCCAGGCGCCCCCAAAGAATCATATTCTGTATATAAAACTCACCTTACCTCATCCAAGGAAGCAAAATATGTTCCCCCAAAAGAGCTCATGTGTGGCTTTATAAAAGGAAATAGATGATATACATGGCTAGTGATCTTTTATATATTATTATAATTAGTTCTTCAAGCAACCACACTAACATTTTTTGTAAAGTTGTTTTTTGTGGTGTTCCTAGATAAAACATCAAAACTGTGAAAGCTAACTGTATGGCAAACAAAATAGTTCAAAACAATATGGTCTAAGTATATGATTTCCTGAAGGTAAATCTTGATACAGCAATAGTTCCTATAATTTATAGAGAGATGGATGGACCGCTTTCCAAATAACCATTTCAAAGTATCACTTAACAAAATAACTCACTTAGTAAGTAACATAGAGTTCAGGGTACAGTTTCTGGCAAGGGTCTAGAGTATAGACATTATATGTTCTTGTCTGAGGGAAGATCCATATCCTCAAACAACTGTAGCTAAGCTCCATAGACACTGAGAAGTTTAAAAAGTCTCACCTACTAGTGGACATTCCATATCTATGTAGATAGCCTTTCAAAAATAAGGGCAAATGGCAGGATCTAGAAGTCACATTTGGCTGCTAATGGCCCTTAATATATTAGATACTTGTTTTTGAGCTTAACCAGTTCAGATTTGGGCCCTGAGAACCTAGGACACAGAAAAATAAATTTTGATAAAATAGTGAGAACCATCTAAAAAGGTCTTACTATTAGTCTTAAAGTCTGAGGGTGGGAGGGTTATTGGATACCTGAAAATAATAAGATAGTGAGATAAAGAAAAACACAGAAGAAGAGGACAGTATACCATGAAGTATACTCAGTGGTATAATGGAAGGATGATGTTCTATGGGTGCAAATAACTGTAATCGTCTCCCCTTCCTGCTTAGCTGGATGTTCTAAGGCTTCCCATACAGCTATATGCATGTGAAAACCTTTTGTCAAGTATATAAGTTTACATAGGGCAGCCATTCTTTAATTTTAGCTCCTTCTCAGCTGTTTTGTTTTGTTTCTTTCTGGCTCTATTTTGCCTTTGAAATGACTTCTTTTTTTTTTAATCTTTTTTTAAATTATAATAATATTTTTAATTTTATTATGTTAATCACCATACAGTACATCCCTGGTTTTTGATGCAAAGTTCCATGATTCATTACTTGCATATAATACCCAGTGCACCATGCAATACGTGCCCTCCTTACTACCCATCACCAGCCTATCCCATTCCCCCACCTCCCTCCCCTCTGAAGCCCTCAGTTTGTTTCTCAGGATCCATAGTCTCTCATGCTTCATTCCCCCTTCTGATTACCCCCCCTTTCTTTATCCCTTTCTTGAAGATCAGTAGGAGATGAAATGACTTCTTATAGGACTGAATACACAGTTTTTGAGTACCAGTACAAAATGAAAATGTAGGCCCCTTGTTCAAAAATTATTAAGAATTTCAAGAGGGCAAGAAAAGAGCATTAAACCAAGCATGGGACCCTTCTAAGTGCAGGGCCCTGTATGAATGCATGGGTTGCACATGCATGAAGTTATCCTTGATTTTTTGCTATTGCCATTCACTGAATACTCTTGAATTAGGCCATTAGCACTCCTTCATTTTTAGGGGAAATTTTTTTTAGGCAATTTTATATCAATTATTGACCAGGCCTTCCCATTCTTTCTTTTTCCTTTTGATATATGCCCATTGATTCTGATAGCAACGTGTGTTAGTGATAATTCTAGAGAGTAAGCATGGCAATGAGGATGAGAATGATGATACTTTAAAAATCTCTAGTCAGAGCCAGAGTGCCAGATTTGAAGGAGATGAGTTCAAGGGACATAGGCCCAAAGAAGACCACTGTGGTTTGAGACAATAAGGATGCCACAAAAATTTACACTGTTATCATGATTTCGCCCAGAACTTTTTGATATTCTAGAATTTTATGCTAAAAAATGAGAATTAGTGTTTCCTAAAACTAATGGAAAAGCTAAGCAGGAACCATCTCAGAGAAACTCCTAAAAAACCTGACAAATCAGAAAATTCTATCTTGAGTTTTATCAAATCCTCAACTCTCTGCTGTTCCACTAGACTGATTACTTTCTGGTTTTTCTCCACCCTTAATATAGGCTCTGCCATTAAATTATTGTGTGGCCCTACATTTAATTTAATTTTTATGAATCGCAACTTTTGTATCTGTAAAGCGGAAATATTATTTGCTATACTACTAAGGCAAATTGTGAGGATCAAATATGTTTGTACATAGTATACATTTAGAAAATATTATAAAGTGACATAAATCTGTATCACTGACACTTTCTTCTCTAGGTTCTCTTCTTTCTCACTTGGAAGTCTATTTTAAAAAGGTAGCTATGCATCCGTTCAAGGGACTTCGGCCATCAGTTAGCAACCACAAGAAAACTGATAAAAACAGAAGAATGGAGAGGAGCTTACAACCTCACACCCTGGCTTAATTACACCAAGTTCCACATGGCCCTGGAATTCAACACTACCAAAAATCTGTTTTTCTCTGTTGTGCAACCAAACTGACACAGGGCAGGCTTTGTGGCAAGCCCTGTGCTGGATACTGGAAGCACAGAGATGAATCAGACACAGTCTCTACTGTGAGAGCTCATGGTCCAAGGGGGGCTCACTTAGCAGAGGAGTAAGTAGAAGGAATTGGTCAGATTAGGATGGGGTAGTAGGGAATTACATTACTTAATCTTTTAATCAAGTTCCTTTGTGATACATCCAGCATTCACAGAGCACGTGTGTGGGTGTATGTTCCCATGTACAAATGTTTACTTGTGTGCATACCTATACCTGTATGTGTAATCTCTAAGAGAAGACAAGAATTATGAAAAGGAAAGCAAAACAGCCAGATGATGCCAAATATGCTAACTACAGAAAAATAAGGAAGGCCCTAAGACTCATTACTGATTCCCTTTATTCATTCATTTATCTATTCAACCAACCAGAACTTGCTGGGCACCAGTTACATGCAAGCTACTGAGTGCCAGGGGGCATATAAAGACGAAAAATTAGGCACAAATCCTGCCTTCAATATAGCAGTCATTTAAGTTTCTTTTTTGTCCACTAAACTATAACTGCCTTAAAATTAAAGACTCTAGCTATTCTGTGTTTTGCAATAGAAAATATCTGTGGAACTGATCTGATAATGAGGAAATAGAAACTTTCTTCTTTTGAATGCCCTGTTTAATGTCCCAGTCTTAAAAAGGGGAAGAGGCACAACTGCCAAGATATAGGCTATTTAGCTTGTTTCACTGGTCACCAGAATAAAATATTAAATAACTAGGTAAAAAAGTCAGAGAAGGCCTCTAGCCAGGCAGATTAATCATGGATTTCCATTAACCCCAAGCTGGGACTGCGTCAAGCTGGCCCTACACACCTTAACAAGGATAGGAAGTCCTGGTGGGGTGAAATTAGAGAAGCTGCCGAATTGGTTTTGGTATATCATGCTTATGTTGGCACAGCTTACAGAGTTTGGTTAATTAGGAGTTCGTTTTCAGTAAGCATATCCTGCTATGGACCATCTATGATATAAGCAAACAAGACTCCCATGGATTATAAAGCAGACAAATGTTCCATCTCCTTGGGGCTACAAGGGCTGTGGCCACAGAGAATCGTATTTGACTTTCCTTTCCAGCTTGCTGCCAGCCAATCCAGAGCCAGTGGTATCGAGAGATAGTGATACAAGGCTCAGTGCAAAAAGGTCCATCACTGTGAGAACTGGATTGATAGGAAATGGGCATTTACTGAGTACTTCTGAAGTGCTAGGTACCATGTTGAGTTAGGATTATGTTATATGTTTTTAATTCTCAAGATAATCTTAACTGCAATGTAAAAATTAGAAAAGTGAGTCTCAGAAAGTTTAAGCCACTTATCAAACATAGCTGGAAACTAGTAATGAAACCCAGGTCCACCGGTTAACTAAGTCCATACTCTTTCCTTTTCAGAACCTTCAGACAATGCAAGAGTAAGCAAAAGCAATCTGTTGGTGCCAAGCAGTTTCAATTCATTCAGATTTCCAGCCTAAAACTCAGTGAGATCAGATGCAAAAAAACAAAAACAAAAACAAACAAAAACAAACAAACAAAGAAAAAACCACACACACACGCAAATCCTGACAAATCAGAGTGTGCTCAATACTTGAATAAACATTTACGATAATGAAAGGATTAAGGTGCACAAAGATATTAATATTTAGGGAAATTAGACAAAATCGCTTTTCTCTGTTGCAAACTCTGTTGAATATTTAGTAATCTGCTCTATAATTATGCCTGTTGAAGCTTCATGGAAGGCAGGAGGAGTCTCTTCCCACATTATGCTACATCTCTGGAGTTGGCTTACACCATCACCCATGTCTTAGTAACAACAAATCTCCTTATCCTTTCCTGATGTCTCTCCTGACTTCCAGATTTAAAGTCCAGCTGGACTCTTCTGTCCGGATGTCCTACAGGCTCTTATGCAAAAATAGACACATTACTGCTTCTTCACCTTGAAGGAGGTAAGGGAGTGGCTACATGGATATCTGAAGCAGAAGCTTTCCAGGCAAAGAGAACAGCTAGTGCAAAAGCCCCGAGACAAGAATAAGTCTGGCATGTCTGAGGACCAGCAAGGAGATGAGTGCAGCTAAATCACTGTGAGCACGGTGGAAGTAGTAAGAAATGAAATAAGTAGAGGTGTAACATGATCTGACTTGCGTTTTGAAATGATTGCTCCAGTGGCTCTGTAGAGAATAAACGATAGGGGTATAAGGGTAAAAACAGGAAGTCATTAGGTCTGCAGTAATTCAGAAAAAGATGGTGGTGGCTCAGACCAGTTCAACAACATTCACAGGGCATCGACTGTGTTTCTGGCTCTCTAGGAAGACAATATAGTCTCCACCTTCAGAAGTTCACAATCAACAATCTGCTCCTAACCTAATTTTCCGGCCTCATTACCTACCACAGGACTCAAGCNCATTTAGAAAATATTATAAAGTGACATAAATCTGTATCACTGACACTTTCTTCTCTAGGTTCTCTTCTTTCTCACTTGGAAGTCTATTTTAAAAAGGTAGCTATGCATCCGTTCAAGGGACTTCGGCCATCAGTTAGCAACCACAAGAAAACTGATAAAAACAGAAGAATGGAGAGGAGCTTACAACCTCACACCCTGGCTTAATTACACCAAGTTCCACATGGCCCTGGAATTCAACACTACCAAAAATCTGTTTTTCTCTGTTGTGCAACCAAACTGACACAGGGCAGGCTTTGTGGCAAGCCCTGTGCTGGATACTGGAAGCACAGAGATGAATCAGACACAGTCTCTACTGTGAGAGCTCATGGTCCAAGGGGGGCTCACTTAGCAGAGGAGTAAGTAGAAGGAATTGGTCAGATTAGGATGGGGTAGTAGGGAATTACATTACTTAATCTTTTAATCAAGTTCCTTTGTGATACATCCAGCATTCACAGAGCACGTGTGTGGGTGTATGTTCCCATGTACAAATGTTTACTTGTGTGCATACCTATACCTGTATGTGTAATCTCTAAGAGAAGACAAGAATTATGAAAAGGAAAGCAAAACAGCCAGATGATGCCAAATATGCTAACTACAGAAAAATAAGGAAGGCCCTAAGACTCATTACTGATTCCCTTTATTCATTCATTTATCTATTCAACCAACCAGAACTTGCTGGGCACCAGTTACATGCAAGCTACTGAGTGCCAGGGGGCATATAAAGACGAAAAATTAGGCACAAATCCTGCCTTCAATATAGCAGTCATTTAAGTTTCTTTTTTGTACTAAACTATAACTGCCTCAAAATTAAAGACTCTAGCTATTCTGTGTTTTGCAATAGAAAATATCTGTGGAACTGATCTGATAATGAGGAAATAGAAACTTTCTTCTTTTGAATGCCCTGTTTAATGTCCCAGTCTTAAAAAGGGGAAGAGGCACAACTGCCAAGATATAGGCTATTTAGCTTGTTTCACTGGTCACCAGAATAAAATATTAAATAACTAGGTAAAAAAGTCAGAGAAGGCCTCTAGCCAGGCAGATTAATCATGGATTTCCATTAACCCCAAGCTGGGACTGCGTCAAGCTGGCCCTACACACCTTAACAAGGATAGGAAGTCCTGGTGGGGTGAAATTAGAGAAGCTGCCGAATTGGTTTTGGTATATCATGCTTATGTTGGCACAGCTTACAGAGTTTGGTTAATTAGGAGTTCGTTTTCAGTAAGCATATCCTGCTATGGACCATCTATGATATAAGCAAACAAGACTCCCATGGATTATAAAGCAGACAAATGTTCCATCTCCTTGGGGCTACAAGGGCTGTGGCCACAGAGAATCGTATTTGACTTTCCTTTCCAGCTTGCTGCCAGCCAATCCAGAGCCAGTGGTATCGAGAGATAGTGATACAAGGCTCAGTGCAAAAAGGTCCATCACTGTGAGAACTGGATTGATAGGAAATGGGCATTTACTGAGTACTTCTGAAGTGCTAGGTACCATGTTGAGTTAGGATTATGTTATATGTTTTTAATTCTCAAGATAATCTTAACTGCAATGTAAAAATTAGAAAAGTGAGTCTCAGAAAGTTTAAGCCACTTATCAAACATAGCTGGAAACTAGTAATGAAACCCAGGTCCACCGGTTAACTCAGTCCATACTCTTTCCTTTTCAGAACCTTCAGACAATGCAAGAGTAAGCAAAAGCAATCTGTTGGTGCCAAGCAGTTTCAATTCATTCAGATTTCCAGCCTAAAACTCAGTGAGATCAGATGCAAAAAAACAAAAACAAAAACAAACAAAAACAAACAAACAAAGAAAAAACCACACACACACGCAAATCCTGACAAATCAGAGTGTGCTCAATACTTGAATAAACATTTACGATAATGAAAGGATTAAGGTGCACAAAGATATTAATATTTAGGGAAATTAGACAAAATCGCTTTTCTCTGTTGCAAACTCTGTTGAATATTTAGTAATCTGCTCTATAATTATGCCTGTTGAAGCTTCATGGAAGGCAGGAGGAGTCTCTTCCCACATTATGCTACATCTCTGGAGTTGGCTTACACCATCACCCATGTCTTAGTAACAACAAATCTCCTTATCCTTTCCTGATGTCTCTCCTGACTTCCAGATTTAAAGTCCAGCTGGACTCTTCTGTCCGGATGTCCTACAGGCTCTTATGCAAAAATAGACACATTACTGCTTCTTCACCTTGAAGGAGGTAAGGGAGTGGCTACATGGATATCTGAAGCAGAAGCTTTCCAGGCAAAGAGAACAGCTAGTGCAAAAGCCCCGAGACAAGAATAAGTCTGGCATGTCTGAGGACCAGCAAGGAGATGAGTGCAGCTAAATCACTGTGAGCACGGTGGAAGTAGTAAGAAATGAAATAAGTAGAGGTGTAACATGATCTGACTTGCGTTTTGAAATGATTGCTCCAGTGGCTCTGTAGAGAATAAACGATAGGGGTATAAGGGTAAAAACAGGAAGTCATTAGGTCTGCAGTAATTCAGAAAAAGATGGTGGTGGCTCAGACCAGTTCAACAACATTCACAGGGCATCGACTGTGTTTCTGGCTCTCTAGGAAGACAATATAGTCTCCACCTTCAGAAGTTCACAATCAACAATCTGTTCCTAACCTAATTTTCCAGCCTCATTACCTACCACAGGACTCAAGCTCTGCTCATCTTGCCCATTCCCAGTACACAGTATTCCTGCCAGCCCAAATTGCTCATTATTTCCCAAACACAGCATGTTTTCCCATACCTTTACACTACCCTTCCTTTTGCCCAGACACCCATTTACCCAGCTTGCTAAACTCACAAATTTCAACTTCTTTAAGACTCAGCTTAAATGCTACCTTTTCAGGGAAGTTTTCCCTAACAGCTAGCAACAGAATTGGTCATCCTCCCGTTTATTTCCCTAGCATCCTGTGCATATCACTTACCTAGAGGTATTATAAATAGATTCCTGTTAGACTGTAAATTACAGGTATTATGACTTACTCAATGTCTACGATATCTAGCCAAAATCTTTGCCTTCATTATCTTTTTGCTAAACACAGAGAATAAGTTAAGAAGGGAGAACAGGATTGCCTGGGTGACTCAGTCATCTGCCTTTGGTTCAGGTCTTGATCCTGGAGTCCTGGGATTGAGCCCAACATCAGGCTCCCTGTTTGGCGGGGAGTGTGCTTCTCCCTCTGCCTCTCCCCCTGCTCGTGCTCTCTTTGTCTCTCTTACTCTCTCTCTCTCTCAAATAAATTAATAAAATCTTTAAAAAAACAAAGGTGAACATAAAAGAACAGGAGAAAGGAAGAAAAGAACTAGCACAAGCCACTTTCAAAAGATTGCCAACCTGGTCTAGAAAAACCACTTGCACATGGTTCTTTTTTTTTTTTATTTTTTTTATTATATAATGTTAGTCACCATACAGTACATCCCTGGTTTCTGATGTAAAGTTCTACGATTCATTAGTTGAGTATAACACCCAGGGCACCATACAATACGTGCCCTCCTTACTACCCATCACCAGTCTATCCCATTTCCCCCACCCCCCTCCCCTCTGAAGCCCTCAGTTTGTTTTTAAAGAGACAACTGGGAGCAAATCGAGTAAGAACCACTCAGGTTTCAGGAACATTTAAAAAAAATTTTTTTATCATGTTAGTCGCCATACAGCACATCATTTGTTTTTGATGTAGTGTTCCATGATTCATTGTTTGCCTATAACACCCAGTGCTCCATGCAATACGTGCCTTCCTTAATACCCATCACTTGGCTAACCCATCCCCCACCCCCTTCCCTCTAAAACCCTCAGTTTGTTTCCCAGAGTCCATAGTCTCTCATGGTTTGTCTCCCCTTCTGATTTCCCACCCTCATCTTTCCCTTCCTTCTCCTAATGTCCTCCATGCTATTCCTCATGTTCTGCAAATAAATGAAACCATATGATAATTGTCTTTCTCTGCTTGACTTATTTCACTTAGCATAATCTCCTCCAGTTCCATCCCTGTTGATACAAATGTTGGGTAATCATCCTTTCTGATGGCTGAGTAATATTCCACTGTATATATGGACCACATCTTCTTT